>NC_141829.1:16149431-16279431 GCF_982586985.1 Callionymus lyra
CTTGAGTCTGAGTGGAAAGTGCTGGAGTTAAACCTGGTCAAACGCGTGAGAGACTCGGGTCCGGATGTTTCACCTGGAACGTATTTGATTCTATGACTCGCCACAGACTCCTTTTTGTGACTCATGGCTCAGTTTTTTAACCCAGACATGCGAGTAGTTGCATTGCTGAGGGTCTCGGAGTCGAACCATCAACCAGTGGGCGGGTCTAGATCGTATTTCCGGAGCCGTCGAGTCGAAGGGATCATGAAATTGTTCTGTCAGCTGAGGCTCGCAGCAGCAGGTGAGGTTGTCGCTGCCGTGTGTGAAGTGCAAGCGAGCAGAATCTCCACAAACTTCCCAAATTGCTCGGCGGGGTTTTGAAAAGCAATTAGCCGACTGTCAACGCCGCCGCTTTTTTATTGTGTTTGATCAGCAGTTTTTTTTTTTTATTCTGATGGTTTGAAATAAACGAGTGTGTGACACACCGGCAGCGGCAGGCCTGAGGGCCACTTGGGGCCCATAGCAATCCTCACAAGGGCCCTGGATGAAGAATTGCTGATGAAAGAACTTTTAGTGTAAAAAATGTTCTCAGAGGGAAAACGCCCGAGTGAAGGTTATTGTAGCAATAAATTCCAAGATCAACCTCTCACTGTATTCACCTCAAAATGTCGGATAATTTAAGACTCACCGTAAAAGTTATTTCCTGTTTTATTTCTTGTTCTGATTCTTAAACCCGCCTTTAATGTGCCTTTTTTTTTACCTTGTTATTTTCTTGTCTACATTCCTTTTTACTGATGTTTTTCCCACTAGCAGGCGCCCAACTATGAAGTCCCTGAACTAACCGTAGTATGTTAAACACATTGACAATTTGAAAAACACATTTTCAATTTTTGACATGATGTTCCTGCGCAGGTTTCTGTTGTGATTCATTTCCTTTTCCGTAATTTATACCAAGCAACTTGTACTTGGTTATATTCGTGTATTTTGTATTCTTTATGTGTCTAACAAATTACAAACAAGTGTCAAATTGCCAATAAGTTCAGAAAATTGTAAATGTGTAGGTTGAATTCTACCTTTTTTCGAGCCTTCAAAAAACAACATTTTACACATTTGGGCAACAATTTTTTGAGCTCACATGGTCCGTCTGATATCATACTTAAGTATAAATTGCAAGTGTTTAAAACGTATTTATAATTGTGTGTTCTTAATGCGGTCAGCAAATTACAAATGCATTTCAGATTGTCAGTTAAAATTTAAAATGTGTACTGTAATTTTTCTTATTTTTTTACTCCTATTTTTTTTATTGATTTTATTGATTTATATTTGTGAAGTATTAATTTATACGAAAAATTACAAACATGTTTCAAATTGAAAATGTGTTGTGAAAAGTTATTTTTTTTCAGCTTTAAAACAAAATTGACATGCGCATTTCAATTGAAAAAAAGCACAAATTACAAATTACAAATGTGTGCCAAATTGTCAACGTGTTAAGCAAATTGAAAAAAATCATTTTTTAGTTTTTTTATTCATTCAGCAAATTTTAAATGTGCATTGTAAATTGCAAAAAAAAAGCATTTATATTCATCATACCACATATTACAAATGTGTGTCAAAGTGTTGAAATTGTGTGCTGTGAATAATGGACATGTTTTTTTATTTGTAAATCCATTTAGCTAATTTGAAATGTGCATTGCAAAAACTTTTTGAACTCATTTTTATTTGTGTATTCTTCATGTATTCAGCAAATTACAAATGTGTTTCAATGATTGTGTTCAATTTCCTGAACACATCGTCTACAATTTTATCATCTATTGATACAATTGTTAATCCACATTGCAAATAGCGAACCTATTTTCCACTTATTTTTAATTGTGTATTCTTCATTTTTCCACAAATTATAAATGTGGGTCGAATTGTCATCGTTTTTTACAAATTGACAATTCAATGTTTGCCTGTGTCTGTTCATATGTGTGTTTGTCAGTGTGTTTTTGTAAGTTTGTGCGTCCAAAAGAGTTTAAATGTGTGTCACTGCTTTTTAAACAGCACCACATTGTTTTTAAACCCCTAACACGTTTTTTTTAATTGTTTGCAAATGTTTAAATAAAGTTTCATTCATTAGTCCCCTCACTCGTGAACAGGACAGGACTGGCATCGCGTCGACTCAGCGTCTGCTCTGGATCCGTCAGCGACTCTTCAGGGAATGTTTACTGGTCGACTCGCAAACTTCCTGCGTCTAAATTTAACTGCAGCGTTTGTGCGAGACGAACCTCCAGAGGAAACACTCTCGCCTCCTTCAAAACAATAGCGGGGTTCAGTTACGGTGAGCGAAGCGGGTCCACGGGACCTCCTGGAGGTCCTGGTTCCGTTTAGCCCGACACGGTGCAGAGCAGACATAAATACCCGCGCTGCATTAACGCTCCTCCGAAGAGCGAGTGCATTATTTATCAAGCTGTAAATTATTGAGCTGATTTTCTCCACTTACAGGAATCAAACTCCAGCGAGCGGCTCATTGATCGTCCGACTCGTCTCGCACAAACCACCGCGTTCGCTTGTCGCGTTTAACCGGATTCATGTTAAACAAACCCGTCGAGCCGCGCCAGCGCGCCGCTCTACGACCCATTTACAATGCCGGCCGGTCAAAATATTTAGAGTGGGCTGAAGGAGACCCTGCTTGAAGACGGCGGCGGCCATCTTGGATCAGGTTTTCGCTGCCTTACGACTCACTCGCTCCGGATCGAATCCTTTTGAGGAAGAGTCCGATGAAGGGTTATTCCAGGACGTCTTTCAGAAGATGTCGAGTCGCGATCTGTTCGGTTTGGTTCGCGAGTCAATGACTCATGAGTCTTTGCATCAGAGATGAACTCATGAGTTGAAATGAACAACAGATGGTGAAGACGACTCGTCAAACAGAGTCACAATGGGAATCATGAATCGTGTCCAAGTGCTGTTATGATTCAATTTCAAAGAGTCTTTATTGTTTCCTCCCCTGATTTCAATGTAACCCTTTTTTTTTTTACACTTTTAATACTTTGAACCGTTTTTTTTAAATAAAAGTCTATTTATTTCAATAAAAAAATGTTTTACTAAAACTTTTTTTCTTTTGAATCCGAACCATGAGTCTTTGACATACAATTTTATTGAATTCTGTATATATATTTAACATTTTTTTAAATCTTTATTTCTAGATAGAATCATTTTTTTTGTTCTGGTAACGAGTCAATGAATCACAAGTCGTTGCATCAAAGATGAGCTAATGAGTCGTAAATGACTACAAATGTTGAACAGGACTCGAGTCAGTACACGTCATGAGAATAATGAATCGATTTAAGACTTAAATGAGTCTTTAAAGTTTCCTTAAAGATTCTTTCTTGCAAATCTTTTTTATTTTTACTTTTTGCGACATTTATTTTTAGCTTTTATCAGTTTTGGAATATCTTTATTGTAATTTTTTTTTCTTTTCAAGTAAAGACTTGTTTTCAACCTTTTAAAATAATTAATTCGTTTTCAAATATTTGTATTATAATATCAGTTTTTTTCAATAACTGGCTTCTTTTACTCAACAATTTTGATCTGCTTGATGAGTCTAGAATTTTGAGCTTTTTTTCTTTAAAAACTTTTATAAATCTATCGAAAAATTCTCAATTTTCATTTCAGATTTTTGTTGTTTTAATACATTTTCAAAAGGATTTTCTTATCTTCCAAACTTCCAACCACCTCGGCTGCATCATCCAGTTTCACTCGCCCAACACTTGAGCGACGGTGCAGGTGTCACAGAGCAGATCCAGTCCGGAGCGTCCCGCCCTAAACACAGGCGTCCAGACACAATAAAGACCTGCTTCAAAGAGTCCTAATGGGACCCCGTGGACGTGGACTCGTGGTCCGGAGCAGCTGTCAGCGCGAGACTCTCTTCATCCTCAGACGTCGATGAACCCGACCTGACGTCCTGACGGTTGCTGGTGTCGCGGCCGCAGCTGGTTTTGTCGTCGACTTGCTCGGAGTTTAAAAAAAAAGTGTGGGATCGACTTTCCAACCATCAGTCTAACTTTAAAAAGGATGAGGATCAGCTACGGCCAGTTTCGGGGAAGAAAACTCTGCAGAGGTCCCTGGAAGTTTCTCGGCCATCAAGACACACACTAAAACATGCATGTCACGTCAAGATAACCTTTGAAAAAAAATGGTGATCTTCACCTTTTCTTGAGTTGATTCGAAAAATAAAATATTTATCTATACATTTTATTTATTCAATTTTTAGTCGAGTTTAAATTTAAAATAAATACTTTTTTTAAAGTCTTGTGTGACACTGAGTGTAAGACATTACCACATTTTTAAAAAACCTTTACATCCAATCAAATAAAAATATGATTTATTGTATTTATTTTGTAGTTTTCTGTAAAAAAAAAATAAAAAAAACCTTTCAAAGTCAAATATATATATTTATATTTTTTAACTTTTTCAAGGTAAAAATTCATTTTTATTCCTTTCCGCTTATCTAAGTAAAAACAATTTTTTTTATATTTTTAAAGTCAATTTTTTGTTTGTTTGTTTTAACCTATTTATTACATTTTAAACATATTTTTCTTGAATTTGAACAGGCACCACTGAGACAGCAAAAACCTTCACAATAAGAGCGCAATGACATGTGAAAGCAGATCGAAAATAAAAGTAGAAAATTGTGAAAAGTTAAATAAAAGAAAGGAAAAGTGTTGAAGGAAGTGACGATGAGCCGTAGAATACTTCTCTGTTAACTGAACTCACTCGGTCTCAGAAAACTATTCTGAGGTTTCCGGAGGAAACGAGAATTTCTTCGGACGCCGGGAGAGTTTAAGCGGAGTGATGGTGAGGGCCCGGGAGGTAACGCTACAGGGCGTCTACGGTTACGGGGACTCGACCCGGCTGCCACTCTGGGTTTGTGTGCCGAGCAGACACGTCGGTGATTAGAGGTGTTTATTCTGCCGTGAGCTCCTGCGGGACCCGTCGCTCCGACTGACCCGAAACCAGAACCAGACCCCCTTTTCGAGGCGGGCTCCCGAGAGCCGACACCGGGTCGCGCATGTTTCCGCGCTAGACTGGAGGGTGACCCGGGCGGAGGTTTTCCCCGCGTCGGGAAGCGAGGGCGAGAATTAGCGGCAGCTACGATTACATGGATACTGATCCGCGGGCTTTAGAAAACGTTGCCGCGGCGATCTGAAGTAATTTGTTACACAACTTAAAACTCATATTTGACATCTGCTTCCTCTCAGAGACTCGTCTGCAGGAATGTTGCCACAATAATCCGGCAACATGAGCGGCACCAACGTCAACATGCATGAAGTCACATTCTGGCTCAGCGGCAGAGGTCAGAGTTCACTTCCTCTGCAGCGACCACGTCGCACCCCCGGGTGTCAGACTGTAACACCGTTGGACTGTTACACAACAACGTCAGACGGAAGAAATGTAGGCTTGTAACACAACACTGTCAGACTGAATCAATGTCAGGCTATAACACAAAAATGAGTCTGGAACTCTTTGACTGTTACACACAACCGTCAGACTGTTACTTTGTCCGACCGTAACATGACACTGTCAGATTGTGACATTGTCAGGCTACAACAAAAATGGTCAGGACAGTCCAGACTGTCAGGAATAAACAATGTTCAGCTGTAACACAACAATGTCGAGCTGTAACAAAACAGTTTACGACTGTAATACAGTCAGACTGAAATAAATGTCCAACTGTTACGCAACAATTTTGGATTGTAAAAAAAACAGTGTAGGACTGTAACGCTGTCAGACTTTGCCAGAGTGTAATATTGTCAGACTGTAACACAACACTGTTGGAGTGTAACACAAAACTGTCTGTTACTTTGTCCGACCGTAACATGACACCGTCAGATTGTTACATTGTCAGGCTACAACAAAAATGGTCAGGACAGTCCAGACTGTCAGACATAAACAATGTTCAACTGTAACGCAACAATGTTGAGCTGTAACAAAACACTGTAGGACTGTAACACTGTCAGACTGGTAAACAACACAATCAGAATGAAAGTTAAAACGGTCGGACTGTAACAATGCTAGACTGAAACATAACACTGTCAGACTGTAACTTTGTCAGAGCGTAATATTGTCAGATTGTAACACAACACTGTCAGATTGAATCAATGTCAGGCTATAACGCAAAATCACTGAGTCTGACACTGTCTGACTGTTACACAAGACTGTTACTTTGTCGGACCGTAACATGACACTGTCATATTGTGACATTAGGCTACAACACACAACGGTCAGGACAGTAAAGACTGTCAGGCTTAAACAATGTTCAACTGTAACACAACAATGTCAAACTGTAACAAAACAGTTTACGACTGTAATACTATCAGACTGAAATAAATGTCCAACTGTGACTCAACAATGTTGGATTGTAAAAAAAAAACAGAGTAGGACTGTAACGCTGTCAGACTGGTACACAACACTGTCAGACTGTAACTTTGTCAGTGTAATATTGTCAGAGTGTAACACAACACTGTTGGAGTGTACCATAAGGCTGTCAGACTGAATCAATGTCAGGCTATAAGAAAAAAAAAGACTGAGTCTGGCACTCTTTGAATGTTACACAAAACCGTCGGACTGTTACTTTGTCGGACTGTAACATGACACTGTAAGATTGTGACATTATCAGGCTACAGCACAAAACCGTCAGGACAGTAAAGACTGTCAGACTTAAACAATGTACAACTGTAACACAACAATGTCAAACTGTAACAAAACAGTTTACGACTGTAATACTGTCAGACTGAAATAAATGTCCAACTGTGACTCAACAATGTTGGATTGTAAAAAAAAAACAGTGTAGGACTGTAACGCTGTCAGACTGGTACACAACACTGTCAGACTGTATCTTTGTCAGAGTGTAATATTGTCAGATTGTAACACAACACTGTTGGAGTGTACCATAACGCTGTCAGACTGAATCAATGTCAGGCTATAAGAAAAAAATGAGTCTGGCACTCTTTGAATGTTACACAAAACCGTCAGACTTTTACTTTGTCGGACTGTAACATGACACTGTCAGATTGTGACAGGCTACAGCACAAAACCGTCAGGACAGTAAAGACTGTCAGACTTAAACAATGTACAACTGTAACACAACAATGTCAAACTGTAACAAAACAGTTTACGACTGTAATACTGTCAGACTGAAATAAATGTCCAACTGTGACTCAACAATGTTGGATTGTAAAAAAAAAACAGTGTAGGACTGTAACGCTGTCAGACTGGTACACAACACTGTCAAACTGTATCTTTGTCAGAGTGTAATATTGTCAGATTGTAACACAACACTGTTGGAGTGTACCATAACGCTGTCAGACTGAATCAATGTCAGGCTATAAGAAAAAAATGAGTCTGGCACTCTTTGAATGTTACACAAAACCGTCAGACTGTTACTTTGTCGGACTGTAACATGACACTGTCAGATTGTGACATTATCAGGCTACAGCACAAAACGGTCAGCACAGTAAAGACTGTCAGACTTAAACAATGTACAACTGTAACGCAACAATGTCGAGCTGTAACAAAATAGTTTACAACTGTAACACTTTCAGACTGAAATAAATGTCCAAACAATGTTGGATTCTAAAAAAAACAGTGTAAGACTGTAACGCTGTCAGACTGGTACACAACACTGTCAGAGTGAAAGTTAACACGGTCGGATTGTAACAATGTCAGTTTGAAACATAACACTGTCAGACTGTAACTTTGTCAGAGTGTAATATTGTCAAATTGTAACACAACACTGATGGAGTGTACCATAATGCTGTCAGACTGAATCAATGTCAGGCTATAACACAAAAATGACTGAGTCTGACACTGTCTGACGGTTGTTACTTTGTCGGACCGTAACATGACACTGTCAGATTGTGACATTATCAGGCTACAGCACAAAACCGTCAGGACAGTAAAGACTGTCAGACTTAAACAATGTCCAACTGTTACGCAACAATGTTGGATTGTAAAAAAACAAAAAAAAAACAGTGTACGACTGTAACGCTGTTAGACAGGTACACAACAATGTCAGAGTGAAAGTTAACACGTCGGACTGTAACAATGTTGGACTGAAACACAACACTTTCAGAGTGTAACTTTGTCAGATTGTAATATTGTCAGACTGTAACACAAAATTGTTGGAGTGTAATATAACGCTGTCAGACTGAATCAATGTCAGGCTATAACACAAAAATGACTAAGTCTGAGACTGTCTGACTGTTACACAAAACCGTCAGACTGTTACTTTGTCGGACCGTAACATGACACTGTCAGATTGTGACATTATCAGGCTACAACACAAAACGGTAAGGAGACTGTCAGACTTAAACAATGTTCAACTATAACACAACAATGTTGAGCTGTAACAAAATAGTTTACGACTGTAATACTGTCAGACTGAAATAAATGTCCAACTGTAAGGCTACAATGTCTGATTGTAAAAAACACTGTCAGACTGGTACACAACGCCGTCAGAGTGAAAGTTAACTCGGTCGAACTGTAACAATGTCATAGGAGTGCAACACAGTCATAGTTTGTTAAAGAAACAATGATGTCAGACTGTGAGACTGTCAAACTATAACACAAAACTGTCAGACTTTAACTGTGTTAGACTGTAACTATTTTTGGAGTGTTACACAATAGTGTTGAACTATTTTCGACTTTTATATCGGTAGCATGTCAGACTGACACACAACACTGTCCGATTGTAACATTGTCTAACTGAAACGATGTCGTGCTATAACACAAAATTGTTCGGATAATTTGAGTGTTACACAACAGTGTTGAACTATTTCCGACTTTTATAAGACATTGTCAGACCTTAATACTGTCAGACTGACACACAACACTGTCAGACTTTAACTGTGTTAGACTGTAACTTTTGTGTTACACAACACAACAGTGTTGAACTATTTCCAACTTTTACATCAGTAGTACTATCAGACTGAAACACAACACTGTTCGATTGTAGCGTTATCAAACTGAAACGATGACATGCTATTACATAAAATTGTTGACTGAAACAATATCAGACTGTAACACGACATTGTTGGGCTGTAACTTTGTCGGAGTGAAACACAACAGTGTTGAACTATTTCCAACTTTTATATGACATCGTCAGACTTAAGTACTGTCAGACTGACACACAACACTGTCTTAATTAACATTCTCAAACTGAAACGATGTCGTGCTACTACACAAAATTGTCAGACTGAAACTATATCAGACTGTAACACGACATTGTTGGGCTGTAACTTTGTCGGAGTGTAACACAACAGTGTAGGACTTTAACTCTTTCTGGCTGTTAGAAAACAATGTCTGACTGAAACACAACACAACACTGACCGTAACTATTTCTGAATGTTACACTCTGACAGTGTTACTGTCCGACATTGTTTTGTTACACTGTCACAGTGTAACATAAAACAGACAGACTGTAACACAACTCTGTCAAACACCTGACAACAGAGGCATCCAGGAGACATTCAGTCCAACACAACATTCGTGTTGTGTTAATAAACTTACTGTGACGTTTTGTTCCAACCACACAATAGTACACACTTTAACCAATCAGAAGAACAGACACCAATCAAGACCCGAGTCTCTTTCACCGTTTTTATGTCAGTCATTGTTGCGGTGAAAAAGGAATCCATTTTTCTATTCATTCGTAGACGAGGAAATCACAGGTTTAAAAATATGCTTCGAGATGTTTTAGTGACGGGCTGATAATTTAGGAGTACTGCACTTAAGCACTTGTTGCTAGGTAACCAGCATCTTTAGCTGCTCCTCGCCAGCCGTTTAAATACTTTAATGCTGCTCGAGTCACCGATCCAACGAGAACACAGGTCGCTGGTTCAAGTCCCAGTTAGAAGGTTTGAACAATCCATTGATTCTTTTGAGATTGTGTCCCTTAAAAAAAAAAACATGTTTTTTATACAACCACTTACTGTTTTTGAAACAATCAAACCATTTTTGCAGTATCATCTTTGTTCTATTTTTTATTCAGGAGTTATTTATTTTATTATTGTTTTAATGGATCAGAGAAATGTATTTTAAAGTATCTATGACAGTGTTTGGGGATTCATTTTCCTCAGGGGCCACTTTTTATGCAGTGGCTTTTATGAGGGGCTAACTTGAAAAAAAAAGAAGAGAGAAATATAAAATAATTGAAGAAAAGTAAGCTAAACATGCTCATTATTATTGTATTGTATTTTACATAACTTGTCTCACAAAAAAAGGTCTTTTTTGTCAAATATTTCAAAAACTTTGAGTCGTTTTTCAGCATCTAATGAATAATAAAATAAAATAAAAATAAAATGGTTAGTTTTTTTTTTTTAATGTTTTTATTCAACCACTTACTGTCTTTGAAACAATCAAACCGTTGTTCCATTTTTTTATTCAGGAGTTATTTATTTTAATATTGTTTTAATGGATCAGAGAAATTAATTTTAAAGTATCTATGAGTGTGTTTGGGAATTCATTTTCCTCAGGGGCCACTTTTTATACACTTTCATGAGGGGCCAACGTGCCAAAAAAAGGGAGAAATATAAAATAAATTAAGAAAAGTAAGCTAAACATGCTCATTATTATTGTATTGTATTTTACACAACTTATCTCACATAAAAGCTCTTTTTTCTCAAATATTTCAACAACTTTGAGTCATTTTTCAGCAACTAATGAATAATAAAATAAAAATAAAAATGGTTAGTTTTTAAAAAACATGTTTTTTATTCAACCACTTACTGACTTTGAAACAATCAAACCGTTGTTCCATTTTTTATTAAGGAGTTATTTATTATTATTATAATTAATTCATTTTCCTCAGGGGCCACTTTTTATATAGTGGCTTTCGTGAGGGGCCAATGTGCAAAAAAAAGGGAGAAATATAAAATAAATTAAGAAAAGTATGCAAAACATGCTAATTGCATGCTAATAATTATTATTGTATTGTATTTTACACAACTTATCTCACATAAAACCTCTTTTTTTCTCAAATATTTCAACAACTTTAAGTCATTTTTCAGCAACTAATGAATATATTAAAATTAAATAAAAATAAAAATTGTTAGTTTAAAAAAATATATATATATATTCAACCACTTACTGTCTTTGAAACAATCAAACCGTTTTTTATTCAGGAGTTATTTATTATTATTATAATTAATTCATTTTCCTCAGGGGCCACTTTTTATACAGTGGCTTTCGTGAGGGTCCAATGTGCAAAAAAAAAAGGGAGAAATATAAAATAAATTAAGAAAAGTATGCAAAACATGCTAATTGCATGCTAATAATTATTATTGTATTGTATTTTACACAACTTATCTAACATAAAAGCAATTTTTTCTCAAATATTTCAACAACTTTGAGTCATTTCTCAGCAACTAATAAATATATTAAAATTAAATAAAAATAAAAATTGTTAGTTTAAAAAAATATATATATATATTCAACCACTTACTGTCTTTGAAACAATCAAACCGTTTTTTATTCAGGAGTTATTTATTATTATTATAATTAATTCATTTTCCTCAGGGACCACTTTTTATACAGTGGCTTTCGTGAGGGGCCAATGTGCAAAAAAAAGGGAGAAATATAAAATAAATTAAGAAAAGTATGCAAAACATGCTAATTGCATGCTAATAATTATTATTGTATTGTATTTTACACAACTTATCTAACATAAAACCTCTTTTTTCTTAAATATTTCAACAACTTTGAGTCATTTTTCAGCAACTAATAAATATATTAAAATTAAATAAAAATAAAAATTGTTAGTTTAAAGAAAAAAAAAAAATTATTCAACCACTTACTGTCTTTGAAACAATCAAACCGTTTTTTATTCAGGAGTTATTTATTATTATTATAATTAATTCATTTTCCTCAGGGGCCACTTTTTATAGAGTGGCTTTCGTGAGGGGCCAATGTGCAAAAAAAAAGGAGGGAGAAATATAAAATAAATTAAGAAAAGTAAGCAAAACATGCTATTTGCATGCTAATAATTATTATTGTATTGTATTTTACACAATTTATCTAACATAAAAGCTATTTTTTTCTCAAATATTTCAACAACTTTGAGTCATTTTTCAGCAACTAATAAATATATTAAAATTAAATAAAAATAAAAATTGTTAGTTTAAAGAAAAAAAAAAAATATTCAACCACTTACTGTCTTTGAAACAATCAAACCGTTTTTTATTCAGGAGTTATTTATTATTATTATAATTAATTCATTTTCCTCAGGGGCCACTTTTTATAGAGTGGCTTACGTGAGGGGCCAATGTGCAAAAAAAAGGGAGAAATATAAAATGAATTAAGAAGAGTAAGCAAAACATGCTAATTGCATGCTAATAATTATTATTGTATTGTATTTTACACAACTTTTCTAACATAAAACCTCTTTTTTCTCAAATATTTCAACAACTTTAAGTCATTTTTCAGCAACTAATGAATATTAAAATTAAATAAAATTAAAAATGGTTAGTTTTTATAGATCTTACACTTTAACAAGGGCCACATAAATACAGTGAAAGTATTTTGTGTTACTTTGTTAATAAAGTTTGGTGTATTTCTCCTTTTAAAACAAATATTTGTTGTTGTTGTTTTTGTTTTTTCGTCTGAAATCACGGACGAGTACAAAAACATTTCCCTCAACAGTGATGGATTCTCCGAGTGACTTTCCAAAGAGGAAAAATGGAAAGTCACTTTCTGGAGTCTGGACATAAGTGGCTCGTTTTAAACACTCACAGGCGTCGTCATCACTCATTCCTCCCTGACAACAAGATGGAGGCATCAGGCTGCGTCTTGACCTCCGGTGACCTCCGACAGACCTGGAGGGGTGTGTGTGTGTGTGTGTGTTGGCGGAGCTGGAGGTCACAGCAAAACCATCAGGGCACCCGTCCCAAATATTTCCCACCGCTCCTCCAATTAAGCCGTCAACATCGGGCAGATGGTCGCGTCATGCCACCGCGGCCGCACTCTCGCGCCGCCGTCCGACCGCCGCCCGGCGCTCTAATTAGACCGGCCGTGTCGTTCTTCAACCATTTTTTTTTTGTTTTGTTGCGAAAGGCTTCCTCTTTGTTTTGAGCGACGCCAATCTCAGGACCCGGCGAGCGTCGTTTTGAATGATTCCTTTCAGACGCGCCGCGGCAATTACGGCGCCGGCGTTTGACTTCCTGCCAGCAGATCCTTCTTTGTTGTTCAGGCATCAGAGCGACGATGAGTCGAGCTTGACGGAATCAAACGGGGTCGGAGAGGATTCTTTTCTGGAGCAGATGTCAGACGTGAGCGAGCAGATGGAGCCGCTGACGGGCTGAGTCGTTTGACTCGAATGATTCAAAGACTTTCTTTAAGGTGATTCGTTAAAAGATTGACCCGGATCGGCTTTTTATCTTGTCATGTTTGTGTTGTTGCTCTTAACTCACTCCAGGAGTCTCTCTCGCTTCTGTTTTTCCTGCACGCAAGCTGTACATTAACCCATGAGTCAGGGATCTGTTTGAGCTGCGATTTACTTAGAACAAGTCAGGAGTTAAAGTTAGCAAATAGAGTCCGAGTCATTTCCTGCCGAGCACCTCAAACTGACTCATAGACTAAAATAGTTTGAGTGAGACGTTCGTTTGTTCACAGACGAGTCAGATTCAGATGATGCCAGGTTATCATTAACCCATGAGTCAGGGACCTGTTTGAGCTGCGAGTTACTTAGAACAAGTCAGGAGTAAAAGTTAGCAAATAGAGTCCGAGTCATTTCCTGCCGAGCACCTCAAACTGACTCATAGACTAAAATTGTTTGAGTGAGACGTTCGTTTGTTCACAGACGAGTCAGATTCAGATGATGCCAGGTTATCATTAACCCATGAGTCAGGGACCTGTTTGAGAGGCTGGTTTACTGGAAACAAACCAGACAACTTAAGGAATCATAAAAGTTTTTAAAGCCGACACATCGAGTCAGTTTGAGGTGCTCGGCAGGAAATGACTCGGACTCTAAAACTAAACTCATTTGACTGAGACATACTGTATGTTTACAGAAGATTCAATCGATGAGTCACATCCAGACAAACCACAGACGATATCGGGTGATCATTAACCCATGAGTCATAAAACCAACTTAAGTCTGGTTTAGTGTAAACCGAGTCATTATTTTGGTTGGATTTGAGTTACATTTTTAACTGATGGTGACCGTTTTTTATATCCTTCAGGATGAACTGAAAAAGTGTGATAAATGTTTCTGGGCGACTCTTTTATTTGAGTCACGACGGACTCTTCACGATTGACTCATTGACTGATTTCCCCTTGTGATAGACCATCATGAGTGATTCTCTGCGAGTGACTCTTCACTACTGACTCATCATTGCTTACCACTGATTCAACTCAACTGATTCATTCATTGACAGAATCCTCCATTCTGACTCATCATTATTTATTATCTGTGACTGACTCTTCACTACAGACTCATCTTGACTGACTCATCACAATCGATTCATCACGACTGACTCATTTATTTACAGAATCCTCCCTTCTGACTCTTCATTAGTGATTCTCTGCGACTGACTCTTCACTACAGACTCATCTTGACTGACTCATCACGATTGATTCATCACGACTGACTCATTTATTGCCAGAATACTCAATTATGACTCTTCATTAGTGATTCTCTGTGACTGACTCTGCAATACAGACTCATCTCTAATGACTCATCACTATCGAATTATCTCAACTGACTCATTTATTGACAGAATCCTTTTTTCTGACTCTTTAGTGATTCTCTGTGACTGACTCTTTAGTAAAGACTCGTCTCGACCGACTCATCACGATCGATTCATCACGACTGACTCATTTATTGTCCGAATCCTCCATTCTGACTCTTCATTAGTGATTCTCTACAACTGACTCTTCACAACAGACTCATCTGTAATGACTCATCACGATCTAATTATCTCAACTGACTCATTTATTGACAGAATCCTTTTTTCTGACTCTTCATTAGTGATTCTCTGCAACTGACTCTTCACAACAGACTCATCAAGATTGATTCATCACGACTGACTCACAATCCCCCATTATGACTCTTTAAAATAAATGTCTCTGGGTGACTCTTTTATTCGAATCCCTACCGACATATTTGTTCTCATGAAAAAGATCCGAGTTGCTTTATCCACGACTCAACATTGAAAGACTCGTTCCATCGACCAGACCAGCCTGTGAGTCATTCATCTAAACTGAGTCACAATTGATTCCTGTGGCGACTTTATTGGTCGTTATCTCAGCGACTCAAGGTCGGATTCAGTCAGCGACTCGTTCCGTTCACGAGAAGTCGCCACGACTCGACTGGTCCGGCGTCTGAGCTCCAGGAGAACGACTCTCCGACCCGAGTTTATCTCCCAGAACCCTTTGCGCCGGTGGAGTCTGGTTCCCTCGGGCGCTCCGGGCGAGGTTGCACATTACAAGGTCCTCGGCGGTGGAAGTCATTTTCTCGTCCCTGATTAAGTCGGCGCTTTAACGAGAGGCGAACAAAGGCGGCGGATTTACGGCTCGCAGGAGGGATTAAAGTGTGCGAACATGAATTTGGCCGTCCTTGTTATTATTTTTATCCTCCGTGTATCAGCTCCGCTCCACGACTCTTTAAGCCGCACACTTCTTCCGTGCAGAAAAAAAAAACGACTCCAAAAAAGATCCGATCTCACTCCAGGCAGCAGAAATGTCCGCCGGCTGTGTTTTCATCCGCCGTGAAAATCCGAAACGCACACCAGCACAGCGTCGTGTTTCCCTTCTCGTCTTCCCCCCGCGGGCACTCTGATTTCCTCCCACAGTCCGACGCATGAGTCAGGTGAGAGCTGGAGAAGATCCCGTTTCACTTTAAGTGCTCAGACTGTTAAAGTATCAGTCGTCGTGAAGGCTTTGTTAGCAGTGTGTGTGTGTGTGTGTGTGTGTGTCTGTAGGTGTGTGTGTGTGTGTGTGTGTGTGTGTGTGTGTGTGTGTGTGTAGGTGTGTGGTTCTTGAAAAAACTCACTAAGTTTTATATAAATCATTTATAAGACGATGACAAACAAACAAAACATTTTGATTTCCATGCATTTATATTCACTCAAGTTTCTCTCCTGAAACTTTTCACTGCTTACTTTTTGTTTAACTCACTCTCATCGACTCCTCATTTATGACTCTTCACCACTGAATCATCACAATTGACTCTTTACTGCTGATTTATAGACTTTTTTCTCATTTATGACTCATCATTATTGACTCACCATGACTGACTCTCATTTTCACTAACTGATTCCTTTTTTCTGACTCTTCACCAATGACTCCCCTTGACTGACTCTTCACTACTGACTCTCATTGACTGACTCCTCATCTTATGACTCATCACCACTGACTCATCACCACTGACTCTTTACTGCTGATTGACAGACTTCGTTCTCATTTCTGACTCATCATTATTGACTCACCATGACTGACTCTCATTTTCACTAACTGATTCCTTTTTTCTGAATCTTCACTCGTGACTCATCACAACTAACTCTGATTGACTGCCTCTTCACTACTGACTCTCATTGACTGACTCATTTAACTACTGACTCTCATTGACCAAATCCTTCCTTCTGACTCTTTACCAATGACTCCCCTTGACTGACTCTCATTGACTGACTCCTTCTTTCTGACTCTTTACCAATGACTTCCCTTGACTGACTCTTATTGACTGACTCCTTCTTTCTGACTCTTCACCAATGACTTCCCTTGACTGACTCTCATTGACCGAATCCTTCCTTCTGACTCTTTACCAATGACTTCCCTTGACTGACTCTCATTGACTGACTCCTTCTTTCTGACTCTTCACCAATGACTCCCCTTGACTGACTCTTCACTACTGACTCTCATTGACTGACTCCTTCTTTCTGACTCTTTACCAATGACTCCCCTTGACTGACTCTTATTGACTGACTCCTTCTTTCTGACTCTTTACCAATGACTCCCCTTGACTGACTCTTATTGACTGACTCCTTCTTTCTGACTCTTCACCAATGACTCCCCTTGACTGACTCTTCACTACTGACTCTCATTGACTGACTCCTTCTTTCTGACTCTTCACCAATGACTCCCCTTGACTGACTCTCATTGACTGACTCCTTCTTTCTGACTCTTTACCAATGACTCCCCTTGACTGATTCTCATTGACTGACTCCTTCTTTCTGACTCTTTACCAATGACTCCCCTTGACTGACTCTCATTGACTGACTCCTTCTTTCTGACTCTTCACCAATGACTCCCCTTGACTGACCCTTCACTACTGACTCTCATTGACTGACTCCTTCCTTCTGACTCTTCACTACCGACTCTTCACTACTGACTCTCATTGACTGACTCCTTCCTTCTGACTCTTCACTACTGACTCTTCACTACTGACTCCTCCTTTCTGACTCTTCACCAATGACTCTCCTTGACTGACTCCTTCTTTCTGACTCTTCACCAATGACTCCCCTTGACTGACTCTTCATTACTGACTCTCATTGACTGACTCATTTAACTACTGACTCTCCTTGACTGACTCCTTCTTTCTGACTCTTCACTAATGACTCTCCTTGACTGACTCCTTCTTTCTGACTCTTCACCAATGACTCTCCTTGACTGACTCCTCCTTTCTGACTCTTCACCAATGACTCTCCTTGACTGACTCCTTCTTTCTGACTCTTCACTTTCTTTCAGTTATTCATTTCTATGTAATTAAATATGATGATGTTTCATCTCTATGATCCGTATTAAGTTTATTTTTTATTGATTTCATGTCATTGTTTGCATTAATTATTATTATTATCATTGAAATATTACACAACATTTTTTTTTTTTTTACATTTTAAGGAGTGTGAACCCACTTTAGCATGAACTATTTTTACTTATTTTTCTGTAGTTTTGTGTCTTTTCAACCTAATCCTGACCCGGGCTCGGTTCCAGACGACGAAGCTCCCGCCGGAGGGAAACATCATTCCAGCAGCGGCGTCTCATCGCCGCACAAGTTATTGCGGATCCTCGGGTGACATTCAGCGCGACAGCGGCGCCGCTCCTCGCACAAATGAGGCGCAGTAACGATGATGAATGGCCGCGGTCGGACGGCGGCCGCTCGTCAATATGAACGCATCATCAAATCGCTCGCTCACTATTTTCTGAAAAGCGTTGGGTCAATAGTGTCTCCAATTAACATCCAATCACCTGCATGAATATAAATCACCTGCACGCAGGGTTCACCAAAGGTCACGTGTGCGCGATCAAGATTAAGGCTGACGCGGGTCGATGAAGACGAGGCGATGTAGCGCAGGAGCAGGATTTTCTCACCGGCCTACTGTCAATTCAACTGATGCTGCTCCGTCATCCTTTCCAGGGTGTCCCCAGCTTTAAATGGTGTCATAGACATGTTATAATTAATCTACAATTAAATATTTTATTCGTATTATTTTTTCATTTTTATCCCTTTTGTTCTGGTCATACATCTTCTGCCACTTATCTGGTCGTGGGGGCAGCAAGCAGAGGAAAGAGTCCCACAATGCACTTCTTTTTAGTTTTGTTTAATATAAACACAAATAAAAAAAGACATCCTAAATACAAAATAATGAAGAAAACGTTGAATTAAAACGATATATCCTATACATGAGAAAAAAATTAAGTAAAAATGGAAAATATGTAATATTACATCCTGATAAAATCTATATAATATCGGATATACATGTATACAGTATTCCAATTTTTCTTTCTACCTTATATAGGTAGAAATTTGTTCAATTGAATTTAATTCATTAATTAATATTTCTAATATTTCCCGAGGATTGTTTTCTCTTTACATTTTTACGCTAACAGATGTAAAAAATATGTATAAATTGACCTTTTTTAAATATATTTTTGCTCTTTAGAGCGTAGACTTAGACTTTTATTTAATTGTTTTTTCATGCTGTTTTCTTCATTCTTTGATTTAATTTCAGATTTTTCTTTTTTTCTTTCCTTTCAACTCAAAAGATCTTGTTGTTAGCGTGAGATTCAATTAGTTCAGCGAGTGACGTCAAGAACCGAGATTCAGTCGACAGATGAACGAACCTTCGGTCGATCGTCTTCAACTTTCTAAAGGTGGATCTTGATAAACCGAGAAAACACTCAAGGTACTCTAACCTATCGATACACTACGGTGGACGAGTGTGTAGCTGAAGACCTTGTAGATATAGATTGACACACACCCCCATGCGGGCTCACACACACACACTCACACACACTCACACATAGGCTCCATTACACACTCGTCCGTGGAGAACTCAACAACAAATCAATTCTAAAATCCATCACGTGTACTCTGTTGCCCAACAAACATCATACGATGTGCCAACACAGAACCTCCTCACCCTTCCTCCCCCTCCTCACCCCCCCGCTGGTCACATGTTCAATGGCGTGTAACTGAAACGTGATGAATCATCCGGTAACTCATCATACCGTGAGCGTGCTATCGCGCTAACGCCGATTCGTGTTCTTGATCCTCACAGCCTCGGCCACGCTTGAGCTCACTCCCCCGTCGCCAACATCGATGAGTCATCAATAAGGGCCATGTCCCACATGTCTTGGACAGGACGTGGACGTGGGAGAACATTTTTAAGCTGATCGGCTTCGGATTCCTGCGGCGAGAAAGAAACGTAATGTCGTTAGTTTCCATCAGTGGATTTATCTAATCCATGACTTCTGACAATGAAGACGGGCAAGATGGTCTGCCCTTTTAGAAGCTTGAGGGTTGCTTTTTGAAAGTGTCTCAGTTTAATGTAGCTTCAGCAGGGGAGGCCTAGACTTTTCTGTCCCCTGGTACCCTGTCCAGCCCTTCTCCGGGGACCCTGAGGGCAGAGGCCAGCAGAGAAACATAGTCTGTCCAGTGTATCCTGGGGTTTGCCCGGTAGCCTCTGACATGCCCTGAACACGGGCCCTGTTGGATTCCAAGTCACCCTTGAAAGAGTCTGACCAAATACTGGCCCAGTGGACTGCTCGCACAGGGATTAAACATCCCTTTTCAGGGTCTGACCACACACTACCGGAGTACTGCCAAGGGACACAGTCAAATGAGTTGCCCAAATCTACAAAATAGCTGGAGACAGGTTGGGCAATGTCCCATCCACCGCTCCGAAACTTGGGTGAAAACAAAAAACGCTCCTACTGAATCCAAGGTTCAACCATCCAAGGACACTTGAATAAACTCAGGCTGACCCCCAAATTTCCACTGGATCCGTCTCCACATCGTTCTGACTCCGTTGCGATCGCCAGCAATTCAACTCATTGAAGTCAATTAAATCTTATTCCACTGCGGTTCGTACGATTAGATCGCACCACAAAGGCAGTGAAATGTACAAAGCAGCCGGTAAATTTCAAAATAAAACACAATAATCAAACTCCCGATTGCGTGACCCCATTTTGTAAACATTACAACTCATCCGATGCCAGATGCCACAGGTCCTGAGTAGATGGACAAAAATACATTGATTATCGAGGTTGCAGAAATACAACATTGGATATGACTTGCAGATCAACCTCACAGCATGTGGAGATGCCCATTAATACGTGAATATGATAATCCCGTATAAGCTTTTAGTTCGCCTGTGATATCGCAACTCCAGCTCCTGTGGTATCAACGAAGCTCTGCAACGCATGGGAGACGGACCAGGAACGCATGCGGTGGGCGAGGGTTTGCCGCGTCAATCAAAAGGAGTGGAGATGGATCCAGTGGAAATTTGGGGTGGCTAGTGTGAACCCCCTATAGTATGAACACCAACTCTGACCCCAATGTGCCCCTAGAGTCCCTGAAATGTTGTAGCTGGGTTTTAAGCGATGCCTTGAGAAGATCAGTGATGAACAAATACTTATGAAGCCACTGAGCAGCTTTTTAGCCAACCTCAGTCCTATAAATGGAGGAGCCCACACCTAGGTCATGACACTGACTTCTCATTGGAAGGCACATTGGTTGGATTTACCCATTGGAGCCAACTCACCAGGTATTGATCAGTTAGCAGCGCTGACCTTCACTTTACTTGAGTGTCCAAGATATGTAGCCGCAAATCCGGCGACATGACCTTAAATCAATCATTGGAGTTCAGCCTAGGATGTCCCGGTGCCAAATGCACATACCATGTGGAAAATGAACATGGGGTTTAGTATTGGATCTGTGATGGGCACGGAAATCCATTCTGTTCTTTCTAATCATGCAGCCCCAGGTCTCACTGTCGTCGCAAACAAGCAAGACGAGGGAATTCGCTACTTTCCAGCAGCCTTTCTATTGTGTCCATAAAGGATGAAGACTCTGATCTGCTGTATGGGGCAAATGCACAAACAACAGTCAGGATCCATCCCCCAAACTGAAGGCAAAGAGAGTCTACCCTGACGTCAAACTGGGTGAACCCCCAACAAATGGGCACAGAGCTTTCTAGCCTGGGGCGTCTCTCACCAGTAGTTGCAGAGCTGGGTGCGCGGTGAGTGGTTAGCGCAATTGCCTCACAGCAAGAAGGTTTAAGGTTCACTTCCAGGTCGACGGGAGCCAAATTGTGACCTTACTGTGTGGAGTTTGTATGTGTGTTGCGTGGGTTTACTCCGGTATCCTCAAACAGTCCAAAAACAGAGAGAGGTTGATTGGAAACTTGGCGACAGACTGGCATCCTATCCAGGGTTCCCCCCCTACAGCCCCCCGCGGTCCCCGTAAGGGAAAAATTGGCATAGAAAATAAATAAATAAATGGTTCCAGGTGAGTCCAACAATTTCCAGCCCCAGCATCTCCATGACTCACGCACCTCCTTAGGCGGTGGTGATCCTAAAGTAATATTTCGGCGCTCAACAATGAGCAAACTGACCTTTATTGGACAAGAAACTGGGTTTCATCATCATAAGTGATTTCGTAGAATCATCAGTGAAAAAGATGGGGTCATGAAGTCGCATTTTGACCCCTAGCTCAGTTATCCTCCGCTCCAGGGAGCCCCCTGGTGGTTATCGACGTATCCTCCGCCAAACCCCAACCTTGGGTCAATAGTTGACCTTTGAGCCGCTGGACTCGAAAGAGCCGTGACTTATGGGTAAACCCAGAGATTAATCGAATGACGAAGCACATCTCACTCGTCAAGGACCCGCAAGATGTGCGAGACGACGGCGGTCCTGAACACGTGCACAGAACCGAGCTCATTTGCATATCAAAACGAAGCTGCGTTCGCGTCTGAATAAGCGTTTCGAGGTTTCAATTCTTCCGGACGGCGTTTTTTTTCTTTTCTTTTTGTCGTCGAGTACAGGAAGAGCTCGTCGCTCGAGATAACGGGCGAACACTTCCTCCTCTAATTTCTAGTGCCTGCTGGTCCCGGAGGCGAAGGATGCAGGATGTGTTCACACAGAACTTTAGTCGTGTCTGCGATTCCACTGCGGGGCAGAGACGACAATCTGTGCATGATTTTATTAGACACACTTTGTACTTTCATCAGTGAGTGTGGATGTGACGATGCGCACCAGAGAAGCCATGCATACACAACGAGCCACGCCTGGCTGCGGACGAGCCGCTTCAGGAACTTCATTAAACCGGTCGTTCGCTCGACAGAGACGCTTCTGATGAGGTCATCGCCGCGGAGACGGAACCACGAGTGTCGCGATGGCGTCTCGTGGACGTGTTCCGATGAACACATGAAATGGAGATTTAAAAAATCATCCGTATATAAGTTCTGTAAGCAAAGATTTAAAGTCAGGGTTGAGGCAAGACAAGAAAGAAAGAAAAAACAATGAAAAATGATTCAAATATCAATTTATATACCTCAATTAATTAAGAAAAATCTAGTGATAAAGGATTTAAAATAACTTAACATATTAAATAAACATTTTTGAAAATAAACTTTTTTTTTAAATAAACTATACCATACATAAAAAATAATAAAGCAAAAGTAACAACTTTATAATTGATTTGAAAGTAAAATACAATTCCTCCATTAATTGATTAAAAGTGGAAATTAAGTTGGAAAAAATTCAAATATATTGGGGATATAAATTATAAATTAGGAATATAAACAATATATATATATTTTTATACATATATATATATATATATAAAAAGAATAGCGACTATTTAATAAAGTTAAACATAATAATAAGAACCTCCAATACCTACAAACTAAAGTAATTAAATGTCAGAAAGTTAAATGAAATAAAATAAATAAATTAAACATATTTCTACATACGGTTTTATGAAAAATAAAGGAAATATTAATGGTATATGAATTAAAATGAATTAAAAAAGAAGAAAAATAATGAAACTAACCTTAAAAACCTTAGTAAATAATAGAAAACATATAAAATAATTATTGTACTTTCACTTGTGTATCTTCCTGTCATGTGACCTCCAGGTCGGTGACCTTGAGAAACTTAAAAAGCTGTAGAAATGGTTCCGTTTTTGGATCCGAATCAGCTTCAGCGTCGACGTTCAGCCTCATGCGACGTTCAAGAAAGATTAAAAGCAAAAACATTGAAATAATATCAATTTATATAGATAAATACATGAAAAAATTAAAATAACAAAAGATTTAAAATACTTTTAAATAAACAATTTTGTAAATAAACATTTGCGAAAGTAATTTATACAATACATGAAAAAATGAAGCAATAGAGAAAACATTTTAATGGATTAAAAATAAAATACAATTCCTCAATTAACTGATTAAGTGGGGGTTTTTTTTGCGTGAAATTAAGTTGGAAAAAATTTAAATATATTGGGGAAAATGAGGAATAACAACATTATATATATATATAAAGGAATACAGCTATTTAATAAAGTTAAACATAATAATAAGAACCTCCAACACCTACAAACTAAAGTAATTAAATGTCAGAAAGTTAAATGAAATTAAATAAATAAATTAAACATATTTCTACATACAGTGTATATGGTTTTATGAAAAATAAAGGAAATATTAATGTTATATGAATTAAAATGAATTAAAAAAGAAGAAAATAATGAAACTAACCTTAAAATGTTTAGTAAATAATAGAAAAACATATAAAATAATTGTTGTACTTTCACTTGTGTATCTTCCTGTCATGTGACCTCCAGGTCGATGACCTTGAGAAACTTAAAAACCTGTAGAAATGTTTCCGTTTTTGATTCAGAATCAGCTTCAGCGTCGACGTCTCAGCTTCAGAACTCACGCTTGACCTCCGCATACGTCGGCACATCGGACATAGGAAGGAGGCCCCCGGGGGCCCGCCGGCCTGGCGGTCGTTTTTTGCGCCGACGTCGCTTCGGTTTAGAAGCGAAGCGAGCGTCTCCGCACACCAGAGGTATTTTTAGCCGAGGACGTCCGACTTGATGACTTGTTTATGTGGAGAGAGAGAGCGAGAGAGACTGCGGCAGACGCTGCAGCGACTCTTCTTCTTCTGTTGCTCACGGACGACTTCACTCGAGCGAGTCCTCCGGGCTCCGAGCGCAGATTGTGGAGGAATCGTGTGGAAGTGCAGATGTGACAAGTGTGTTTGTGAGAATCTAACGCGGCCGCCGTCAGGATCTAATGAGGTGCCGCGCATGGACGAGTCCGAGCTCCCAACAGTTTGAGGAACCAGCTGGCGACCGGAACCCTGAACTTGCTCCTCAGTCTCTACGGAGCTTCTCTCTCCTCCCAGATCATCTTTCTCTGTCGGATTCTCTCTTCAGTAAGATCCTCTTTTGTTTTTTAGAGATTGAAAATCTTGTTCCCTCCCCCAGTCTGAGATTCGCTCTTCAACAATTTAAACACATTTAAACTCTTGACATCATGTAAGATTATCTCCTCTTAGTCTCCTGTTAGATTGTCTCTTCTGCCACGCAATGTTCATGCCAACATGTGTGATTCTCACGCAGACCTTTTCTTTTTCTCCTTTTTCCTAGGCTAGGCTAGGTTAGATTGTCTCTCTTAAAAAAACCTCTATGTTGAAAAGATGAAATTCTTCGTGTTAGATTTACCTTTTTTTATTAGGTTGTCGCTTCTTTTGTCAATATACATTTGTTTATATCACTTCTTTATGATGTGAGGTTTTCTCGTCTCCTTTATTTCCTTGTTAAATCTTTACCCTGCAAAGGCCGAAGATAATCTAACATTGCGTTATGAGAATCACATTTTCCCTTCAAATTTAGAATGTGAGGCTTTTTTCCCCTGGGTGTTAGATTTTCACTTCCTGATTTCTTGGTTATTTTTTCTATATTTGCTGAATAACCAAGTCAGGGTTTAAACTCTTACTCTGTGTTGCTGTTAGATTCGTTTAGGTTTGTTTAATTATTAGGAGGTTTTCCTGTGTACTTTTTTTCCTTTTAACATCTTAGCTCTGCATACAGAAATTCTGACAAATAAAAGATAATCTAACATGGCGTAAATAGTTCAGTCTCTGCTGCTTCAATGTTAATGCCAACATGTGTTATTCCCTCGTCAGATTTTCCCCTACTTTTTAAAGTGGATTGTTTTTTTCTTGGCTGTTATATTTTCTCTTTCACTAAAAATCCATCCTACTTTCTTAACTTTCTTTTTAAGGTAGTAATTAAGGAGTTTAGACTCCTCGTGTGTTGCTGTTAGATTCTTTTTTTTATTTTTTAGTAGATTATTCTTTCTTTCTTGAAATCTCTCCTTTGCCCCCAAATAAAGTCCTTCCAATGTTAATCCACATTTTCCCCATTTATTTTTGTATAATGTGAGATTTTCCATCATATTTCAAAAAGGGAAAATCTGACAAATAGAGAAGATAATCTAACATAACATTTGTCGTTCAGTCTCAATCTGACTGCTTCAATGTTCACATGGGATTCAGATGTCAGATCTTCTCTTCTACTTTTGTACTTTAAGGTTATTTCCTTGGCTGTTAGATTGCCTCTCTTAAAAAAAACCTTTATGTTGAAAAGCTGAAATTCTTGCTGTTAGATTTACCTTTTTTTATTAGGTTGTCGCTTCTTTCTTAAAAACTATTTTGTCAATATACATTTGTTAATATCACTTCTTTATGATGTGAGGTTTTCTCATCTTCTTTATTTCCTTGTTAGATCTTTACCCTGCAATGTCGTAAGGCCAAAGACAATCTAACACTGCGTTATGAGAATCACATTTTCTCTTCCAATTTACAATGTGAGGCTTTTTTCCCCTGGGTGTTAGATTTACACTTCATGCTTTCTTGGTTATTTGTTCTATATTTGATGAATAACCAAGCCAGAGTTTAAACTCTTACTCTGTGTTGCTGTTAGATTCGTTTAGTTTTGTTTAATTATTAGGAGGTTTTCCTGTGTACTTTTTTTTCCTTTTAACCTCTTAGCTCTGCATACAGAAATTCTGACAAATAAAAGATAATCTAACATGGCGTAAATAGTTCAGTCTCTGCTGCTTCAATGTTAATGCCAACATGTGTTATTCCCTCGTCAGATTTTCGCCTACTTTTTAAAGTGGATCGTTTTTTTCTTGGCTGTTATATTTTCTCTTTCACTAAAAGTCCATCCTACTTTCTTAACTTTCTTTTTAAGGCAGTAATTAAGGAGTTTAGACTCCTCGTGTGTTGCTGTTAGATTTTTTTTTTTTTTTTTGTATTAGATTATCCTTTGTTCCTTGAAATCTCTCCTTTTCCCCCAAATAAAGTCATTCCAATGTTAATCCACATTTTCCCCATTTCTTTTGTATAATGTGAGATTTTCCCATCATATTTCAAAAAGGGAAAATCTGACAAATAGAGAAGATAATCTAACATGACATTTGTCGTTCAGTCTCAATCTGACTGCTTCAATGTTCACATGGGATTCAGATGTCAGATCTTCTCTTCTACTTTTGTACTTTAAGGTTATTTCCTTTGCTGTTAGATTGCCTCTCTTAAAAAAAACCTCTATGTTGAAAAGCTGAAATTCTTGCTGTTAGATTTACCTTTTTTTATTAGGTTGTCGCTTCTTTCTTAAAATGTCTTTTGTCAATATACATTTGTTAATATCACTTCTTTATGATGTGAGGTTTTCTCGTCTCCTTTATTTCCTTGTTAAATCTTTACTCTGCAATGTCGTAAGGCCAAAGACAATCTAACATTGCGTTATGAGAATCACATTTTCTCTTCCAATTTACAATGTGAGGCTTTTTTCCCCTGGGTGTTAGATTTACACTTCATGCTTTCTTGGTTATTTGTTCTATATTTGATGAATAACCAAGCCAGAGTTTAAACTCTTACTCTGTGTTGCTGTTAGATTCGTTTAGGTTTGTTTAATTATTAGGAGGTTTTCCTGTGTACTTTTTTTTCCTTTTAACCTCTTAGCTCTGCATACAGAAATTCTGACAAATAAAAGATAATCTAACATGGCGTAAATAGTTCAGTCTCTGCTGCTTCAATGTTAATGCCAACATGTGTTATTCCCTCGTCAGATTTTCCCCTACTTTTTAAAGTGGATCGTTTTTTTCTTGGCTGTTATATTTTCTCTTTCACTAAAAATCCATCCTACTTTCTTAACTTTCTTTTTAAGGTAGTAATTAAGGAGTTTAGACTCCTCGTGTGTTGCTGTTAGATTCTTTTTTTATTTTTTGTATTAGATTATCCTTTGTTCCTTGAAATCTCTCCTTTGCCCCCAAATAAAGTCCTTCCAATGTTAATCCACATTTTCCCCATTTCTTTTGTATAATGTGAGATTTTCCATCATATTTCTAAAAAGGGAAAATCTGACAAATAGAGAAGATAATCTAACATGACATTTGTTGTTCAGTCTCAATCTGTTTGCTTCAATGTTCACATGGGATTCATATGTCAGATTTTCTCTTTTACTTTTTAAAGTGGATCGTTTTTTTATTGGCTGTTATATTTTCTCTTTCACTAAAAATCCATCCTACTTTCTTAACTTTTTTTAAAGGTAGTAATAAGGAGTTTAGACTCCTCCTGTGTTGATGTTGGATTCTTTTTTTATTTTTATTAGATTATTCTTTGTTTCCTGAAATCTCTTCTTTGCCCCCAAATAAAGTCCTTTCAATGTTAATCCACATTTTTTTCCCATTTCTTTTGTATAATGTGAGATTTTGTAACATATTTCCAAAAGGGAAAATCTGACAAATAGAGAAAATAATCTAACATGACATTTGTCATTCAGGCTGAATCCGACTGCTTCAATGTTCATATGTGATTCAGATGTCAGATTTTCTCTTCTATTTTTGTATTTTAAGGTTATTTCCTTTGCTGTTAGATTGTCTTTTCGTACAAAAAACCTCTTCCTCTGCTGAGTTATTAGTTATGTTTATTTTTCTATTTTTAGACGAATAATCAAGCTTGTGTCTCTCAAGTTGAAACCCATTTCTGTTCTGCTGTGAGGTTCACTCCCCATTAAAATCTCTCCTTTGCCTCTTAGCGGAGTCTCTCCAGCGTCAATCCACATTCTACTCACGTCTCTTCCGTACGATGTGAGGTTCTCTTTCATTTTCCCCTTTTTAAACAGCTGCTTAATTATCAGGAAAGCAGCTGATATTGTTTGCCGGAGCGTTCTTGTTAACTCTCAATAAAGCTATTCATGCTAATGCCGAGGACAACCATGCGCGACCGCGCTGATCAGCCCCCGAGATTCCGCCGCCATTTACGCCCGACGCTCCTGATGAGCGATTACTTCCTCGCAGGTAGATTTCAACTCGTGTCGGGAGAGTCGCGGCGATAACGACGGTCGGTCCGACGTCGTGCAAACAAACCTCTGCGACAAACAATCGACGCAATTATGGAGATTGTTCGTCTGAATTCATAACCCGAGGTGTCGCCGGGAATTTCAATGAGGGCCGTCTGTGTGGAGAGAGAGAGGGAACCGGAGTCATCAGATTTGAATGACTCGAGAGAGAGAGAGAGAGAGAGAGAGAGAGAGAGAGAGAGAGAGAGAGAGAGAGAGAGAGAGAGAGAGAGAGAGAGAGAGAGAGAGAGAGAGAGAGAGAGAGAGTTGTATCCTCTGACGCTCAGCCACAGCTGTGAGGCCTTTTAAGTGAACGACTCAACACGACGAGTCTTTTGTACTGGAGAGATTCGTCGGGTTGGTAGTTCAACTCTTGTCTGTGGAAACAAATATTTCAAGTTTCTATTATGTTTTATTGAAGATGTCGAACTACCAGGTTAAAGGCATTAACCCATGAGTCACCGGTCTTTGTAAGAAGACACAGTTGGATCACGATCTTGGAGTAGATCCACGGATTCATGACTCATGGGTTAAAGCTCTGCTAAATTTTTTTTTACCAAGTCAAAAAACAGATTTGAACACTTTTTGCTTAGTGAAATATTTTAGCAGAGCTTCAACCCATGAGTCATGAAACAGTTTTTCGCTTAGTCAAAATATTTTAGTCGGACTTTAACCCATGAGTCAGCAGAAGTTTAACCCGTGAGTCATGTATCTTGTTTTTGCTTAGTAAACATACTTTAACAGAACTTTATCCCATGATTCATCAATTGTTTTTTCACTTAGTAAAAAATATTTTAGCAGAACTTTAACCCATGAGTCATGAATCTGTTTTTTTTGCTTAGTAAACATCCTTTAGCAGAACTTTATCCCATGACTCATCAATCAGTTTTTTTCCAAGTAATAATAGTTTAGCAGGACTTTAACCCATGAGTCAGCAGAACTCTAACCCATGAGTCATGAATCAGCATAATTTTTTTTACGGATTAACCATGAATCTGTTTTATTGCTTAGTAAAATATTTTAGCAGGACTTTAACCCATGAGTCATGAGTCAGCAGATATTTGACCCATGACTCACAAATCAGTTTTTGTTGCCTAGTTAACATATGTTAGCAGATCTTTTCCAATGACTAATGAATTGGTTTTTCGATCAGTAAAAATATTCAAGCAGAACTTTAACCCATGAGTCATGAATCCGCAGAACCTTAAACCATGAGTCAAAAATAATTTTTTGCTTGGTAAAAATATTTTAGCAGAATTTCATTCAATGAGTTATGAATCCGTTTTTTTGTTTTTGTTTTGGAAAATACCTTAGCAGAACTTTAACCCATGAGTCATGATTCCACTTGAAGCAACAATTGTGCAGTAATCATGGTGTCCACTGGGGGGGGCTTTATTGCGTGATCCTGCAAGGATATTAAATTACCGACTCATAGAGTCACTGATTCATTTAACTCTGAATCCCATGTGTAGGACTCTCTCTATGATTCACAGATATTTGTATTTGTCGGATTCACTTGAATTTTAAGTTCATACAGTTAGATTTTAAATTAACTGACCAATCAGATCGGCTGCATTTGAGGCTTACTTACTTACTTACTTACTTATAAATGATGATTTGAAACTGTCGTCCACTAGAGGGCGCCTCTGCTGCTGACCGACTGACGCTCTCGACTGGAGGTTCCCACTGTGAGATACCAGAGCCTCCAGACACGAGTCTCTCGGACCGTTGACCAGGTTTAACTTCCTCCACGGCTTGGACACTTGGACTCAGGTCGGATCCGTCATCGATCGCGACTCGATAACGACTCGAGTGAATTAAGCGAGTCTTTCAAGGAATGCGACCCGACGGAAAGTTTCCGGCCGACCCTCGCGCTCCGGAGGTGATCCAGGAAGCCGGAGAAGAAGAAGACGGAGAGCAATCATCTGGCCGTCGTCGTGTCCTCGGCTCGAGACAATCACGCTGATGAGGATGAATCCGACCCCCCGACACCCCCCGACTCCCCCCAACACCCCCCCCCGCCCCGGGCGACCCGCCAGCGCCGTGTTTGGGTATCAGTCTCACGGAAAATCAAATCAACAACCGTTGACCCGCAAGCAAACAATCAGTCTCCATTTCAGTCGCCCGGGTAACACGCGACCTTTCTTCTCCACCTCAGTGCTGATGATAAACGCGGTCATCAGGTGGGACCCGGTGCAGACCCCCCCCCCCCGAACCCTCCGAAACCCCCGGACCCTCTCCACAAAAGAGCCTGATTACAGATACACACAATCAGACGTTGTTGGCCTCGAGGCGGGCGACGAGTCTTCGTCCTGCGAGGTCAACAACGGCTCGACACGAGTGTCTTCGCCGAACGAGTTATTGGACGTTTTATGAACCGGAGAAGATCCACGAGTCGGACCCGTGCTGGATTTGAACCGTGAGTCACAGGGGTGAGCCATTAAAGTGAAATCTACGACTCATCTTTAATATTCTCTATAATGTCAGAATAAAAGTGTATTTGTATTTTTTAAATCGTTATAACCTTAAGATAGCGAGTCCTGACATGTTAGTTATGGTTAGTTGGTCAGTTGGTGAGTGAGTCGGTTAACGACTCAAGACTCACTGAGAACCATGAGTCATTATTATACGAGTCATAACTACTACATGGAAGTATATCATCATTATTGAATTTTTTAATACAACATTTTAAAATAGTGAAACTTTTTTTTTTTTTTTTAATAAATGTTTTATTTTAAGTCAATGTTTTATTTTAAATAAATGTTTTTATTTTAGCATTTTTTTTATTTCAAATAATTTAATACAATTATTTATTTATTGAAATATTGTATTTGTTGTTTTTAATGTTTTTAAAAAATAATGATTTTTTTATCACAAATAAAGTTTGATATTCGAGTTTCTCTAAATACAAATATTTTCCAAATTTAATATTTTTGGTTTTTGTAACCCTTTAAAGTCATTATACAAATATTACAATACAATAATATTAGAAATAACAGTGCCACCAGACAAAACCAATAGAAACAGGAAGTTGGGTTGAATTGCGTGACACGTCATTGTAAAAATGTTTTGAAATTATAAATATATTTATTCATTTTAAATTTAGATTATCAAAGAATTCCAAGTGACTCATCTGAGGAGGATTCAAAAGTGTGTTACAAAGAGTGACTCATAATAGGATCCACAGCAGATACAGGAAGTGAAGAACTTTCAATCAAATTTCCAATTAAATACACTTTAATTTTATAGCCTTTTTAAATTCAATGTAAAAATGTTTTTACCAAAAGAGTACCGATGTACTTGATTGAACTTTCAGCCAATCATGCGACACGCAGACGATCATGTGACGACGTAGAAGCTCTTATGATGGATTCAAAAGCAACGGGTAAGATTCCAGATATTTGCAGCAAGAATTTAAAGCGAGTGGATCAGTGCTCGATTGGATTGGTCTGGTAAGATGGTCACATGGTCACATGATCGTCTGAGCGCCGCATGATTGGTTAAAAGTTCGATCAAGAAGCTTTTTGGTAACAACATTTTTATATTGAATTTAAAAGCTATAAAATTAAAGTGTATTTAATTTAGAAAATGTAATTTTTAATAATTGGAATTACAATATCAAGCTCCATCTTTAAAAATCAATTCATTCATTTTAATTAATTATTAAAAAAAATAATAATAATAACTTTTGACTTAGAAATTGTTCATTTCAATCATTGAAAAATAAAACAGAAATTCTTAAATTAAAAAGTTTCGACATTTGAATTGTTAAATCCAAGCAGTCAATGCTCTAAAGTCACTGATACACTTCCATATGTAACGCTTTATTTGATTGAAAGTTCTTCACTTCCTGTATCTGCTGTGGATCCTATAATGACTCACTCACTTTTGAATCCTCCTCAGAAGAGTCACTTGGAATTCTTTGACACTCTAAATTAAAAATAAATAAATATATTTATAATTTCAAGACATTTTTACAATGACGTGTCACGCAATTCAACTTAACTTCCTGTTTCTGCTCCTTCTTTTTCAAAATAAGAGTCCCGAAGAAGTCTAACCATGATTCATAACAATTGAGTGGTGCGACAGGTGGTGGGAGGAGGTACTGCGTTCTCTACTCTCGCAAATGTCTTTTGTGTTTACTCAGACATGACCTTGGAGCAGAGAAAACACACTCAGAGCTCCGGCGCTGTCGCAGGGAAAAACCGAAATTAGATTTAAAGTCACTTAATATAAGAGAGAAATTAACGAGTCGGAGGAGCCACGCCTCAGTGACGGTGCCGAGGGTAAACCTGCCGGAGATGAGAGAGAGAGAGAGTCATTTTACTTCTGATCCAATTAGAAAATCCAAATGAAATCCCAGGGAAACCTGAGGTTTTTGTTTTCTCAGGTTCCTTCATTTTTTTTCCCTCTCTTTCTCGTTAATATTTGGCAGGTGACGGATGACGCTCGCTCGCTCTCGCCCGACGGTCTCGTTGGTGCTGATGAAAGACGGCGCAACAGGAGCCGCGATGAAGACGCTTTAGTTAGAGACGAATCCTGTTGATTTAATGGAAACCCATGAGTCACGATGAAGTGCTGGCCGATACATTATGACCACCTGTCTTCATATGCGTTCCACAGCCTTGTGACAGTTTGTTTTCATGTCTAAACTAGAAGGATCTGTCTCGCCTGCAGTTGATTCAGAACTGCAACGAGAATTCTGACCCGCTCTAGTAGAAGAACTCACATTTCTCCGATCCTTAAAACTCTTCACTGGCTTCCAGTTTCTTTCAGGATCAACTTTAAAATTTTGGTTCTTACTTTCAGATCTATTCATGGTCAGGCTCCTCCTTACATCACTGATCTGATCCAGCCTTACACCCCAGCTCAGGCTCTGAGGTCTGTGGATCAGAATCTACTTATGGTTCCTCGCACACGACTCAGGACCAGAGGAGAGAAATCTTTTCAGGCTGTTGCTCCTAAGCTTTGGAACGATCTTCATCTCTCTTTGCTCTTGATGGATCTACTGACTCCTTTAAGAAACACCTTAAGACATTTTTATTTGTTCAGGCTTTTCCTTGATTTTCTGGAACTCCTGTTGTGTTATCAGTTTTATCTTGATCTTTAAAGTATATACTTTTTTGAGTATTGTTGTGATTGTTTAAGCGCTTTGTGACCCTGGTCTGGAAAAGCGCTATAAAAATAAATATTACTTACTTACTTACTTAATTACAGCCTGACGCAGCATTTGGTGTCAGAGTTAGGACGATGTTCTTCTCCGACTCAATGGATCGTGTTGCATTTGCGTTCACTGATTCATTAGGGTGAATGAATCGACTCGATACGTCCCTGTGACTCAACTGGATGGTGAATCATCCCGGGCATGTTTCATTGACTCACTTTATTCATTTTTTTTAAATGAATCATTCCTTATATATGACTCACAACAACATTCTGCAGATTACACGAGTGTCTTCGCTGAACGAGTTATTGGACGTTTTATGAACCTGAGAAGATCCACGAGTCAGACTCGCACTGGATTTGAGCCGTGAGTCACTGGGGTGAGCCATTAAAGTGAGTCAGAGATCTACGACGACAGACGTACTCATTTTTAATATCCTCTATAACAGGGGTGGGCAATTCAAATTCTTCAAGGGCCACATTAAATTCTGTGAATGTTGTTAGGGGCCGTAGAGCAAAAAGAAAGACTAAAAATCCCTAAAAAAAAAGAGGACTTTCGTCATTAGGCCGTGACATTTATTAAGCTAAATAAGCTGCAATTTTTATTCTTGTATATATGAGTTTTTTCAACTTAAAAAAAATATTTTGAGGGATTAATATATACTCAAAAAATGACACACAAAAATGAGGGAAAAGTATATAAGTTTTATGTGACAAAAATACAATAATAATAAATGACAAATAATAATAAATACAATACACTTTTTAATGCCTTAGAACCATTTATACATGATGATACTTTGAGATTACAAGAGCCGCATAAAAACAGTCAAAGGGCCGCATGTGGCCCCCGGGCCGCACTTTGCCCAGGTCTGCTCTATAATGTCAGAATAAAATAAAATAAAATAAAAAATAAAATAAAAAATCGCAGATGTGAGTCGCTCATCATCTTGGCCAGGTTTAATTTCTTCTCTATTGTAACAAAATCGTCATAAAAGTTTCGGGGGTTGTTGTTTTAGCAGCAAGTACGAAGTGAATCGTTCGGAAGGATCCGGCGCCGTCTTCTGCCTCGTGGAGCATCTGCCCGACGAGCCGGAGCGAGACCTTCTAATTCGGCAGGAGTGAGTCGTGTCAGTGTCTCGGCGCCGCAGGAGACTCTCGACGGAGTGAAGCGAAGCATCTGTGACCCCGACTGAACCCTCTGAAGTTCTGATCCCCCCCCCCCACCACCACCACCACCTCCTGCCGGACCCCATACTTCAGGGACTTTGCAGCTATTTAATGTTTAATGGACTCTCGAGCCAAAAGAATGCTAATTTCTAAAGCCTGCTACCAATTTTCTTCAGCTCCACTCGCACCCCCCACCGACACAGAACCCCCCGAAATTACAAATCCGTTGTCCCCACGGTCTTATTTATCCCCGGTGCTGCAGCTGGGCACAATTACATGCAGGAAGCTTGCTGGAGGACGTATTTTGGGAGCGGGCAGGAAGTGAAAAGGGAATCCATCCTTCAAGGAGTCGACCTGCGGCGGGGGGTCGACTCGGGCACTTGTCGTTGAACCCCTACAATCCCTCCCCCACTGTCACCAGGTCATCAGATACAAAACCCTCTCAGAAGAACCTGCCAAAGCACGACGAAGCCAAGAAGACGGAATTCGGCAACGAAAAGATATGACGACGATATCTGACCGTCGTACACCTGCTAGCATGTAGTTACAATTAAAGTGACATCACATCCTTTAGTTTCTTATTCACAGAGACTCACTCGCATTTGTGTGACTCGAGTCATTCTTTAATCTATTAAACCTTGATTTTTTTGTCAAGCATACATTGTTTTTGCCTTTATAATTGCATTTAATCATTTCTATATTGATAGGTTTGATTTGTGTTTATTTAATCATTTAATTGAAAAGTTTCCATATTGAAAAGTGTTTTGTTTTGTTTTAAAAATGTAGTATCAAGATCAGAATATATTTAAAAAGCAATACATTTTTTTACACATACAGTTAGATATTTAATAAAAAATATTGAAATATATATATTTTTTTTAATTATTGCAATTAGTAAATATAACTGTTTAAAAAGCAAATCTTGTTTATTAATAATAATAATTATTGAATAAAACCAGATTAAATTTTCAATATTCCAATTAATAAACAACATGAATTCAACCTTTTGATATACAAATACAACAAATAAACATTAAACACTTAAAAAATATAACATTTCAATTTCAACACATAACAAGTTTAAACATTTCTAATGTTAAATTAAACCTTCATTATTCTGATGGCTCATGTGACTCATGGGTTAAAGTACGGATCCAGGTTGAACTTGCAATATTGAGATCTACTTTCTCATTCATGATTTCTCATTAGAATTTAATAAAAAAACTTTTTGCTTCAATTCATCGACTCTCAAACCCAGACATCCATCTGGATGGTGATGATAATGATGATGATGCTCTTCAGCTCTCCTTTAAACATGTTTCAACTCTCACACCTGATTGCCAGCTCCCGTGAGAGACGCTCTCTTCCACCCTCCTGGTGCATTGTGGGATAGTTTGACAGCATAAAAAAACAACCTCTCCAGGGAAAAAGGGCCGAGCTGGCATTTATCCTTTTTTTTCCTGCCTCTCCCCTGTGACCTCAATAATTCAGCCGACAGTTGTTTGATTCTCTTTGCTGCAGCTTTTCCCACCTGCGGGTCATGATTCCCTCGCGACGCTTCACATACTGAGGCTGAGGTTTATTTTCATATTGATACTGTATAGAGATGCCAAGTGACATCACTTCCTGTTGCTGTTGAGGAAGTTAAACCTTGGTCAAATCCCCAAATGACTATGAGGTGGAACGTTTGTGCGTCTGTCAATCACAGTTTCAAAAATACGACAAGTGGATTTCCTCGGGGGCCACATTATACCCCGTGACTGTTGTTAGGGGCCGTCGAGCCAAGAGAGAGGAGCAAAGAGCCAAAATATATAGGAAAGAAAATTAAAATCAGGTAAGAAAATAAAAAAGATCAACATTAAACAAACCAAAAATGCCATTCAACCGATGTTTTGAACCTTTTCGCCAAAAAAACCTGATATGACGTAACTTTTATTTCCTTTTATTTCCTTTTATGACCTCAATATTTACTCAAATAATGTTTTAGAGCTTCAGGAAATATTCACAAAAAGGAAAAAGGAGAGAAAAAAAAACAAGAACTTTGTATTTTGAGTTAATACATTAATACATACAAAATCAAAATGTGAGTTACTCCTCCGACCTCATTAGAGCTGCATAAATAGAGTCAAAATGGCCCCCAGGCTGCACTTTTCCCATGTCGGCTCTACAGTAAACCAATGATTCTTCTGAAGACACAAATACAAAGTCAATTATTTATTTTATTCCTGTGACTGTTGTTAGGGGCCGCCAAACGTAAAGAGAGGAGCAAAACGCCCAAATATAATTGAAAATAATAGACAAATCAAGTGATGAAATTAAAAAAATCTATGTATAATAAACTTAATAGGACAATAAAATATTAATGCGCCTTTCGTTAACAATAAACTGAAATAAAATGACTTTTATTTCTAGATACAACCTTAAAATGTACTCAAATTATTTTGAGGGGCAATAATGTGGCCCCCAAATTACACTGTTTTTATGTCTGCTCCGAACCAATGATTCTTCTGAAGAAACAAAAACAAAGTAAATTATTACCCCTCATTATTTTGAGTCACTGTCCAAACCAATGCTGTGTCTCAAATCGCATACTAGCGTACTCAAAGTTAGTATTTTTAGTGCGTTAGTGCGTCTCAATTCTTAGTAGGCGAAATTTAGTGTGCCATGCACACTAAATTGGCATACTAACACGCCCACAAAACTGAGTATGGTTCGATGGACACTAACCATACTAAACAGCCGCCATCTTAATGACATTTTAAACGTAAGTTACGTCATATATAAATGCATATATATTAATATACTTACAGGTGTATTTTCAGCAGCAGTAGAAGGATAAACACGTCTTCGCTGCTGATACCAGCTTAAATATCTCGCGATTATTTAGATTCTCATATTTTTTCTTTATTTCTTTTTCCAAAGTTGCAAAACGTGCTGCCAGCAGGTGGCGATAGCGTTCAAACAGCTGGTTGAAACATCGTTAAATAGAAGTAGAAGAAGAAGCTGTCATGTGATTTCCGGTTAGTGCGTAGCAGCAGAGTTTGATTTGAGACATACTATCTGCGGAGAATTTGCGTACTAGTTAGTATGTACACTAAACTGATGCATACTAACTTCTAGCATACTAAGAGTAGTATGCGATTTGAGACACAGCACAAGTCTTTTGATGCCAGAAAAAAACAACATTTTTTCCAAAGTCAATGATTGTTTTGTGTCAAAGATAGATTCATGACTCATGGGTTAATGTACAGATCTGGTCCAATTCATTGAACGTTCAATGGAAATCATCTCTCGCACTGACGTATGATTCTAAATCAAGATTTTCATCCACTTCAAGTCATCCGAGTTACTTGATCATACGACTCCCACTTGTCTGCACAGCCGAGTGATTCGAGAGTCGTTTGAAATGTCGACACATTAAAACTTCATCTGAAGCGGCGACTCTGTCAGTCTACGTCTCAAGTCATGAGTCAGAACTCGCAGAAAACGCGACTCGTGCTGCTCTGTAGTTCCAGACAAAAGTGACTTCGGATCACGTGGACCGAGTGACTCGTGGCATCATTTGAGCCACAGTGTTGTGGTTTCCTGTCACCGCTCGCCACCTTCTCGTCTCATTATCAACTGACAACAAAGTTCTGGTCCAGCTCTGGTATTTCCAGATGGCCCAGTCTGACCTTCTCCTAACAACCAATTTATCACTGACGGCGCTTGTTTTCCAATTAGTTTGTATTTTTTGGACCCGGATCAAGAGAACCGAGTCTGCCAGAGCGGGCGAGTCGTTCAGCAGTCGCTCGCCGCCGGCTTTCCGCGAGACGATTCAGGCGTCATTAACAGGTGTCATAATGTTCCGCCGCTAATGTGCGCACGAGTGTTTAACTGTGACAAATGGTTGTTGTGTGATAAATCGGCGCCAGGTAAGGAAAGAAACCGGGTCAGCGGGACCGCCGGCGTGCTGTAATGAGAGCGTCCTTGTCGGCGGTGCCCGGGGGGCGGCGGGCAGGCGGCGTCACGGCATGAGTGTGGAGGTTAAACAAGGACGTCGTGATGGATTCCAGCCGCGTTCGTGACGACATGAATGAATGATCGTCCCTCGCGGCGGCGGCGGCGACCAATCGGCAAACAGCATCTGTTTTTACCCGTTTTCTACCTTCTCAGCGTTTCTGTTTTTGGCGCCGTGGTTGAAGACCCAAAGGTTCACTTTGACCCAGAAGACATCGAGCGGGACTTTCATCGAAGAGTCGTGGAGTCACGTATGAGTCAGCTTATCTTTTGTTTAGTGTTTATGCTACTGACTCCTTTAAGAAACATCTTAAGACGTTTCTATTTGTTCAGGCTTTTCCTTGAATTTCTCGAACTCCTGTGTTGTTCTCAGTATTATCTTGATCTTTAAAGTATGTACTTTTTTGAATATTGTTTTGATTGTTTAAGCGCTTTGTGACCCTGGTTTCGAATAGCGCTATATAAATAAATATTACTTACTTACTTACTTACTTACCCTGAAATCCTTTGAGATCATCCTACCTCTGATACCAAATAGGTTAAAAACAGAGGATTTTAAACCTTGGTCAAATGCCCGAGAGACTATGAGGTTGAACGTTTGTGCGTCTGTCAATCACAGTTTCAAAAATACGACAAACCAGGGGTGGGCAAGTGGATTTCCTCGGGGGCCACATTATACTCTGTGACTGTTTTTAGGGGCCGTCGAGCCAAGAGAGAGGTGCAAAGAGCCAAAATATATAGGAAAGAAAATTAAAATCAGGTAAGAAAATAAAAAAGATCAACATTAAACAAACCAAAAATGCCATTCAACATTTATTTTGAACCATTTCGCAAAAAAATGATATGAAATAACTTTTATTTCCTTTCATGACCTTTTATGACCTCAATATTTACTCCAATTATTATTTAGAGCTTCAGGAAATATTCACAAAAAGGACAAAGGAAAGAAAAAAAACAAGAGTATTGTATTTTGAGTTAATACATTAATACATACAAAATCAAAATGTGATTTAATAATAAATACAGTCAAAGGGCGGCGTGTGGCCCCCGGGCTGCACTTCGCCGATGTCGGCTCTGATCTTAGATAACTTTGTGCGTCCGTCATCCAACGACCATTTCTTACACGATGATCCGCTGGATCGTTTGTTAGTGGATGCTAATGCTAACACACCGAACCTTCCTCTTCATCTAAAGGGCCTCAAACGCAGGACCATCGCCGGGACACAGACGCGACATCATTAGTTCACAGAGTCTTTAAACCGGAGCCTTTTCGTTCTTTATGGATGAGCTCTTTTCTTCCGAGCCCTCGTGGTCTTTGAAGAATTAGGGATCAGAGAAGAAAGACAACAGAGGAGCAGACGAGCTTCAAGCGGAACATTTCCGCGGCCAAACTTCCTCCTGAAGTCGTCCTCGCATAACAAACATCTGTTTCATCCGTCTGGAGACTCGTGATTGGTTTAGTTAAGTTAGTACAAGAGGTCGTTTAAAGACTGACATCCTGCCTGTGACGCCATTTCACGGCGTTAACAGAGGCTTCGCAAAACTGTCTTGCTGGTCATAATGTAACAAATGATTTGGAATAAAAGATTATCATTTGGATTTATTTTAAAATTCGAACATCAGAATAGGACTTGAAACAGGAGTTTTTTGTCACAATGAGTTTCCCTAAGAGTTCAGAAAACTACAAATATGAAATATCTCAACAAAGCTGGTTGTTCAGCACCTCATAGGTATGCATTGTCTTCTTGCTAAAATGTCACCAGACATGTTTAAAATTAGGAGGAAGTTTACCTGAAACATCTTTTAATACAATCAAGAGTGAAGGAGGATGAAGTGGTGAATGACTAACACACATAACCCGATGGCAGTTTGTTTGGACGCCAAATAGAATTTTTGGATGTCGGTTGAATATTTTTTTTTTCGAGGTTGATAAAATAACATAATTTTCAATAAAATCATATAATCTGTGAATGTATGATATCATCGTTGATGATAATTTGAGCTTTTTCCGTGGCATCAGTTAAAACAATGGCATCATCAAATTCAAGACGTCACAAGTAAATGTATGACATTGTCACTGACGCTATTTTTAGCAATGACATCAGAAAAAACGTAATCATCATCAGTGCAACTATGAGATCATCTGTGACTCTATGATTTAATCAGTAAAAACAATAACATCAATGAAGCCATGACATAAGTAAATGTAAGTAAGTAAGTAAGTAATTTTTATTTATATAGCGCTTTTCCAGACCAGGGTCACAAAGCGCTTAAACAATCAAAACAATATGCAATAAAGTATATACTTTAAAGGTCAGGATAAAACTGATAACACAAAGAAGTTCCAGAAAATCCAGTAAAAGCCTGAACAAATAAAAACATCTTAAGATGTTTCTTGAAGGAGTCAGTAGATCCATCAAGCGATTATTGTCAGTCAAATTCAAGACATCACAAGTAAATGTATGACATTGTCAGTGACGCTATTTTTAGCGAATCCATGGCATCAGTAAAAACTATAAGATCTTCAGCGAAACCATGACAGCATCAGTACAAGTGTGACATCATCAATGAAGCTATGACATCACAAGTAAATGTATGACATTGTCAGTGATGCTATTTTTAGCAAAGCCATGACATCAGAAAAATATAAATTCATCCGTGCAAATAAAGACATTATCATTAAAAACAATTCCATCAATGAAGCCATGACATCATCAATGAAGCCATGACATCATCAATGAAGCCATGACATCATCAATGGAGCAATGATATCATAAGTAAATGTAGTAAGTAAGTAAGTAAGTCATTTTTATTTATATAGCGCTTTTCCAGACCAGGGTCACAAAGCGCTTGAACAATCAAAACAATACTCAATAAAGTATATACTTTAAAGATCAAGGTATGACATTGTCAGTGATGCTGTTTATAGCGAAGCTTTGACATTAGTAAAAACAAAAACATTCCATCACTGCAATTATGACATCATAAGTGAATGTATGACATTGTCCGTGAAGCTATAGCATCCAACAACAGTATTTTTTTTAGAAGTCGAATGAGTTCACAGTCTCCTGTACCGCTGGTTCAAATCTCACCTCATTCGTCAGGTGCTCCAGCATCATCTCCGGTGACAAGGGATCGATGGTCTGGATTGAAAGTGTCCTCACTAAAACGGGGTTCAGGGACATTCGTCTCGGGTGCAGATTCGCGTCACAAATACCTTTGATGTAACAATCCGAGGAGCAATTTTCCTGCACTTTGGCTCGTTTATTTCCGACACGCTCCATTTCAACCTCCCTCCCCCTCCTCTAATGTGCCTTTATCTTTCCTCCTTTTCTTCATTTCTCATCGTGTTCAGGCAAGGAAGCAATAAGAGACAATATCTCGGGGCTTTGGAAGCGGATCAAACGGTGAATTATGGCCACGTTTAGTCACTTTAGGGCCGCTCGGTGGGCACGCCGCGTCGACCGCCGTACAGTAAACAAGACGAATGGTGCAATCAGAGACACCAGAGCAACTTTGCTGGAAAATAAGTTTTCCTCTCATAAAACATCCCACCACGGTGAGCGTGTCTGATGTGGCGTTCGGGCTTCATCCTCCTCAATTACTATCGTGTCAGCGATGGTGGGGACGCCAACAAACCGATTCTCTCCGCCGTGCGCCCGACTTCAGAAGCGGCGACACCGGCGGTAATCAATTGTTTGTGTCGCACATTTGTCACTTTAATGAGACGGCGGACGAGCGGAGAAAAAAACGCTGACATTCTCGTCCACGCCGGAGAAAACGCGTACAGTAGACGCCACCCACCGATAAATGAGGCTCATTAAGAGAATAACTTCTGACCCGCCGAAATGTTCCGCTGGGGTTGCTAGGTAACTGCACAAGCTTTTGCTTACCAGAGCAGTCGATCGGCGGCTACGCTGGAGTTCTTTCAAACACTTAAGGACACACGACAGAAGGTTTGATTCGTCATTAAACGATCACAACTTCGCGTCACCCTCAGAGAGACGCCTCGTTTGGACCCGGGGTCCTCGGTCATGGACCGACTCCTTTTATTCTGATGATGCACGAGAGACTCTTGAAGATGAATCGACTCTGACGACTGCTGCTGCTCAAGACAAAACATCAGAGAACAAGGAGTGAAAGTTCAGGGAAACACTTCAAAACATCGCACAAACACATCTAACATACACTGTTCAGAGTGGAGGGTATATTAGCTTCTCTTTTCAGGTCTCCACTTCCTCGTTGATTCGATCCTACCTCTGACACCATACATACCAGAGCACCTAGCATTGTCGTAGCATTAGCCATACGGGGGCTCCTACACTCGCTACCCTAAAAAAAGAGTCCGTGATCGCTTGACCTGCTTCCGTTTGGAATTAAAAATCAGGTAATGAAGGCATCATGTGGTGCACGCTAGGCGGGGCCTCTTCCGATTGGATGACCCCTGGATGACCCTTCCATACCGCGATCCAACCAAATCACCTTATTATTCACGTGACCGTGTTGTTGTGTTGGGCTTAGAAATTTGCCACAAAATTCACACATGTACTCGAGTTCAGGCATTTTTTGTAGCAGAATGTATGCAATACAAAAATGTATGTAAAACTAAGTTTTGTAAGATATAACGTTTATGTGAAAGGGAAACTAATATACAGTGTTTTGTGCAGAAGGGAAATACAAGAAGGAAATTGAAACACAAACCAGTCGACGTTACACAAATATCAGGTTCGGTCTTGTTTGTTTTCATTTGCGCTCGTATATTTTAGCGTATTGTTAGCTTAAAATCAAGTTGATATGGCTCGCATTTAACATGAATTTAACAAGTTTACACATGGAAAATATGTAGAAAACATGCCATTCTACGTTATGCGAGCTTTATCAAAAACGATACCGACAATGTTTTCTTGACACTAGGAGAACGCCAACATGTCCCTCCATTTCTTGTTCCGAATCCAGCTCTCGGGGGCTGTCGAAAACGAGCTCAACCTTCCTATGCAAAATCTCCTCATTTTATTTCCCAAGTTGTGCGGCCGACACACCAAGCTTTGACGCTTCCTTGACCTGGTCTTCCATCAAAACTACAAGTAAAGAGACGATAATTTTAGGTCAATTTCAGGTCAATAGTTTTAGCTCTGAAACTGAAAGACGGAATCGCCTGTTCGATCAAGCTACTAGTATCGCTAGCGTCGGCTTCTGCGTCGGTCCATGTTGATGATGATGTGAAGTCGACGATGGGGAGGAAAAAGTGGCGACCAATTAGCGTGCTTCGTCCACAGTTGGCACGCATTTTCGAATTCCAAACGTAAGCGGGTCAAGCAATCCCGGACTATTTTTTTAGGGTAGCGAGTGTAGGAGCCCCCAGTAGAAATAGGATGGCACCCAGACTACTCCTCAGACACCTGATTGGTCAAAAGGTTTCTTCTAGACTGGTTGGAACAAAAACCTGCACCCACTGCGGCTCTTGAAGACCAAGTTTGCCCACCCCTGGTCTAAACTGTTTGCCGTCTTTCCTATACTCTGATTTATTTATTTATTTTGTGTAAAGTACTCTTGTATATCATATGTACAAGTTTTCGTCTCAAGCAGTTTGGCTGTGTTGAATGAAGGGTGACTCTTTGGTAAGCGAGTTTTTGTTTTAGTTGTTAATCAGTCAGTTTCTTAGTCTCAGGACACCTTCACTGACCTACGTAAAGCGTTGAACTCGACCACAAAAAACTAATTGAATCTCCTGTCAGGTTCATAAAAAAGGTATTACAGTCAAGGGTAGGGACGCAGCACGATCAGAGGAGCTGTACTATATTTGAGAGTAATGATTAATATATACCTATGTTGTTAATATGATGTAGGTATATGAAAGTCCATATACTGTTTGAGAATGTGTAAAATGTCAATGAAAGTTTGTGAAAGGTTTATAAAACAAGAAGAGTGTCAAGATGTATTTATATTGTTTTTGAATAGTGTATTTGAATAATCTAAATAAACGGTCTCTATTTTGCTGATTTCGCAATAAACTAGGGACCACTGTCGTAACATTTCGCGAAACTGTGTCACGTTGGACGCTCAAAACCTGTTGAGAAACAGGGGGGGAAGTTGAACAACCACTAGAGTAAGAGTCGATTGTCAAGTTGATATTTTAAAAAGTTGGTCAATTAAAGTTTGAAAAAAGAAAAGAGTTGGACGTGTAACATCCGCATTGACTTGTACGTACATTTTAATCCATCGCTCTCAATGCAAATATTATGTTAGCGGTGAAGCAGCGCGACTTTAATCAGCCATTTATCATCACATCCTTTCACTTCCTCTGAAATAAAATTCCTGGTTCGGCAAGTCTTTACAATTTTTTCACAGATTCTAGAAATACACGATGGCACGACTCAATTAGTCTTCCATTACAAATAGTAATATAATATACGTTGCTTTAAAAGTCTTAAAGAACTTGAGAACCTCTCTGAACTTTTCAAATTCATGTCTCACTTTTGTCTTTTCACTGTTGCTTGTACTCTGTACGGTGTCCTTGCATGCTTTGCAAGGCGCCTTATGAATAAAAGGAATTATTATCATTATCGAGTGCTGCCTTCATTCTCTGAGCTGCTCTTTCTGCGGCACCATTTAATAATGGATGTTAGGATTGCACTAACGTCTGCTTCGTGCCATTGCATTTCAGGGGAAGTGAATAGGTTTCTGAGCACATCGATAGTCAAGAATACACAGTGTAGTGCGGCTATAGAAGGAAGGATCTCCACTGACTGAGAGATAGTTCTGTTCGGTGTCTTCAATGCCAGGATACAAGTGTTGCCCTCACACATATGACCTGGTCGACGCTGTTATTGGTGTCCGATGTGTAGATCACTAAGCAGTCTTGTCACTGACATGATCAGGCAAGATATTTAAAGTTAGTTCCCACGCTTTCCTTTATATCGATTCTTATATATTCTACTTCTCAGTGGTAGTAGTGCGTCGGTGTAGGTACCATTTCGATCTACCCTGTCATTTATTTTGTGGTACTTTCTACGTGATGATATCACGCACCCCCAAACGCCGGCAAACGTCTTTGTAAAAACTTTTTTTTACGAGTTATCAGAAATCAAACTTAGCATTTTAAGGACACTTTGTACCAACCATGTAACAAATAGCCCATCTTGTTATCTTGTTAATGTTGTCAGAACATGATCTGGAGCTTGTAATCCATGCGTTTGTTTCTTCTCGTCTGGACTATTGTAACAGTTTGTTTTCATGTCTTAACAAGAAGGATCTGTCTCGCCTGCAGTTGATTCAGAACTCTGCAGCGAGAATTCTGACCCGCTCAAGTAGAAGAACTCACATTTCTCCGATCCTTAAAACTCTTCACTGGCTTCCAGTTTCTTTCAGGATCAACATTAAAATTCTGGTTCTTACTTTCAGAGCTATTCATGGTCAGGCTCCTCCTTACATCACTGATCTGATCCAGCCTTACACCCCAGCTCGGGCTCTGAGGTCTGTGGATCAGAATCTACTTATGGTTCCTCGCACACGGTTCAGGACCAGAGGAGAGAAATCCAGAAATTCCAGACTGTTGCTCCTAAGCTTTGGAACGATCTTCCTCTCTCTTTGCGCTTGATGGATCTACTGACTCCTTTAAGAAACATCTTAAGACGTTTCTATTTGTTCAGGCTTTTCCTTGATTTTCTGGAACTCCTGTGTTGTTCTCAGTATTATCTTGATCTTTAAAGTACAGTATATACTTTTTTGAGTATTGTTTTGATTGTTAAACCGCTTTGTGACCCTGGTCTGGAAAAGGGCTTTATAAATAAATATTACTTACTTACTTACTTACTATCTTTGTCTACCGGATCCGTCCGTCTCTCACTTCCTGGTCTGACGACAATGCAATATAAAAATTCAAATGACTTTCCAAATAAATATATGTTCTAATCATAAAAATAAACGGTTGAAATGTATGGGATACGGTTCTGACGATAAGCGTTGTCGTCACTTTTATCTACGACACATTATTTCGGGTTGAAAGACACAAATGTCGTTTTGCTAATACAAACGTTTAATGTTGGTATAAAGTGACATATAATGGCTTAGTTGATGTTTAAATCACTAATACTGCACTAAAAAAAACTTTTAAAAAGACGCTTGCATTTTCTGCATGTGACGTCATCACGTAGGAAATGGCACTTACATCGGCGTTGGCATGGTCTGCCGTATGCCGCTACTCAATATCATAATTGTTCACCATTAGTGTGAGGGTGCTTCTCTGCATTCTCAGTGCAGTCAAAGTAGGAATAACCGACTTTGGACCCAGAATTACCAGCAGTGTCTTGTGATCAGTGGTGGATATAAATGTTCTAGTATAAAATATGGAATATCTTTGCACCAAAAATAATGGATTTATATTCTCTGTATTTTGCTTAATGCACACTAAAAGAGTGCTATGATGCACAAAGGCTCCCTGGTTTGATAGCATCAAAAACAAGTTATAATATATATTTCCATATATCATAAGTTGTAACCACAAAGTGGAATAAAAGCCGACAAACCAGTGCCTTATTAATGAAGTGTCAGGTTCAGATCTTTGTTTTTTCATATTTCAACATTAAATAGCGATTAGACCGCCATTTTGACTCTCCAATGACATAAGACCTGCCCCGAGCATATTGATCTAATTTTTGAGCTGCCAGTCGGGAGAGAGCAGGAAGTCCTTCAGTTGTCAAATACCAATGATCGCTCGTGTCCCAGGAGTAGTTAAGTGTAGAAACAGGAGGTAAAAAAAAAAAGATCATGCATGATGGTAGCTAATGACGGCTAATGCTAAATTTCCGATGATTCGTCGGTACGTGTTCACTATTAATCAGGTTAATGGCTGGAAATTCCAGGAGTTGAACATTTTAACATCTGCTCTCGTCACTGTGTGCATTTCGGATTATTTTAATAACCGCATTAGTTTGTCGGATTGGACTCGACCTCATGGAGACACGGCCGCTAAAGAACTTCATGATGAGAAAAAAAGTTGGAAAAGACGGAAGCTAGGACCGTATGTACGTGATGCTGCCGAGACACTGTATGTGCCTGAGCATATCCGCGGTGAGTCCCACAATCCCACTAAATCGCCAGAACACAGATCGTTCAATTTCCATATGTCGGCCACATGATAAAAAAAGTGATTCTCAGGTTAACAAGAACATCGTCGTTCACAGGTCCATCAGCGGTGTAATCGCTCTCACATGCCGCCACGTCTTCTGCATCTCACCCATTAGCTGGTGTAACCCGCTGACCTGCGCCCCCCCCCCCCACCCCCCAACTGTTGTTGACAGCACATGATTTATGCATCGTGGCGTGTGTTTCGGGCGGCGGACGGCCAATTGGCTTCACATTTCAAAAACGTTTACTATCAAGAGGCCAATTATGGAGAGTCTGCGACTGGATGTTGGCGATGATGCCGGCGCGTGTTTACATCCGCATCCTGACGTGACCGCGGCGGAATTTCAGACTCGCTGAATAATGCGGTTCTGATGGGGCGAGTCTGGGAGCCGCAGGGGGGCGAGGCGAGCGGGATGGTGGTGGGGTGGTGGTCAGTGATGCATGTGTTTTTTACAACGAGTGATGGGAGGCGTGTTTGTGTTCATCGACCGACTTGACAGAGATGAAACATTTCATCTGCCGCGTGTCCGAGAATCAATGTGAATATTTTATCGACCTCGTCGAGTTGCACTTTGGCTAAACTCAGCGGATCGAAGACTGTCCAACATGCTAACACGCTAACTCATTAATTTGAAGGTTTCATTGTACCGACGAACGTATCTGACACTTTTGTTACCTGGCGATTATGGTAATTTGTAATAATTGCGGAGAATGTCTGATTTTTAATCCCATGCGAATGCGCCATGTCTGGGATTTTTAATGTAATAATTTCTGCCGCGAATTAACTACTGTAGGTCAACAAACACAGACGTCCGGTATTATTATACTAGTCCCGTGCGAATCTGCATGTCTGTGTTTATAATTCTGAATGCGGCATATACGCCACTGTAACGGACTTCTAGGCACTCGCCATTGTGTTGATATTTACGTCCGCTGTTTTATTTTGAAAGGGTTGAAAAGGAAGTAGATCGAGTTTGTTGTTGTTGGGGGTGTGTTCGACATGACGAAAGTAAAGAAGACGTGCGCGCCGCACAGCTACAAACTAAGTTCTGGCCTCGTTGTATCTCTAGGTAATGTCAGTAAAAATTACTATTTTACAGACATCGCTTATCCCGTGTGAATGCACTTAAAATAACGCAGAGGGGGGGGGGGTCATTTACAAAATCTAGCAATACTTATCCCGTGCGAATAGGACTTTAGATATACGTTTGTTCATTGCAAACACCTGAGCCCCATATACGTACCATGCTAATGCTAACTCAGCTCTTGTTGTGGTCAATGTTTGACAGCAGGCCTTGTTACTTAATCTTCATCATAGTCAAAACTGTTTTTTCGTTAGCGCAGTAGTACTTAGCAATCAACACCACTAAGCTCTTACAAAGGCAGCTAGCTACTGCTAGCCTTATGCAAGTACAGAGCCGTGTTCACCAACTAACGCAATAGCTAGTTAAGGTTACACAACACAAATTAATGGCTGAAGTTAGAAGCTCAACAACAGCGTAGCTGTTAGCATCTTAACTCTGATATCAAGAATAAAGCTGATTCACGCTTTTATTAAAAAAAATTGAAAAACATTCAGTGAATTCATACTTGTAATAGTCCTCAAATCTAAAAAGTTTCATAAAGATTTGAAACAAGACACACAAGTGTGACGTGTCAGTGTAAATTTAAACAAGTAAACAACAAGGAATTGAAAAAAAAACCAAGATGTAGTCCGACTGACAAACCTAAACTTCGGAAACAATCGAAACAGATTTAAAGGAACCTAAGCATTTCGAAAACACTAGACTGGTGGCAGAACTTGTTAGGAGGCTTAATATTCTGGGCAGTTGTTCCAGGTCATAAAAACGGTAAACATCCGACACTTAACCGATCCAACAACCTCCAGCCAAGCACACCATCATTAGACAGCACCCACACAAGCCTAGAACATAAAGGTAGGCAAAGATCCAGTTTTTCTTTTTTAGAAATATATATTTTTCAGTATTTTACAGGGATTTTTTTTGTCCATGCAAGTTCTTTTAGACACTTTTTACTTTAACAGGAACATAATAACTGATTTTCTTTAAATAGCCCATCTTAAGTGTTTTTAATCATGTTTTGGTAATAATCAAGAATTATAATAATCACCACAATGATTGTAATTAACATAATTGATCTTTTTTGTAAAACCGAAAACAATTTAGAAAAAAATGGCAAATTGCCAAAAATATGGCACAACAACTAGGCACATTCAATTCAAGAAGTACAAGTGTTTTCATGCAATTAATCAGCAGTTACAAGTACAAACATCAAGTCAACCAGACTTAAAACCAAAGCATGTGTTGATGAGGAAGTTATATGAACAAAAGGAACCATGTCTTCAGAGTTGTAGCTTTCTCTACTGTCATTATCTCCCAAAAGCCTGACTGTACCCTTCCTGTATGTCTGTGTGCGGCAGTGAAATGGGTCCCCACTGAAAAAAATGTTTTTCCTCACTCACTGCAGTTGTGTGCCGTAAACACCTGTATACGTATTCTGAACTTGTCATTATAAACCGAAAATCAGTAGACACAGGATTAACTGGTAAACTTAAAAAAAACACTAGTGATGGTCTGATGAAGCTTCATGAAGCAGTGTCATTATTTTCAGAGTCCACTAGATGGCGGTCTCTGCACTATTTACCTTTGTTTTGAACTGTTCTAATGAAACATATTTTTTTAAACTGATGGCGCCACCTACTGACCTCTAAACAACATGACACTGCTTCATGAAGCTTCACCAGCACATCATTGCAAAACACCCCAAGAAAGTTGACAGTTAGATACCGATTGGATGGTGACCCAGGAAGTGTTTACCATGTAATGTAATACACAGATGTCCTGAAGACGGTATCAGCCTGTTTATTATTGAGTCCAACAACTCTGGGACTGTTGTGGAATTTGTTCACCAGGTGTCGATTGAAACACAGTCGGAAAAACTCCGACCCGCAAAGTGTGAAGCCCATGAAGCTAATAAACACATTAGCTCATTCAAACATTCCGACCCTTAAAAGTCTGTTTTCAAAAGTGTCTCTGCGGTAGAAAAAGCTCGAGGGATACGGAACCAGACGTGGATGTTGGTTTCTCTCCTTCCACCCTCACGATGTTTTTAATCTTTTCCCTCGTTCTGATGTGGTAAATAAATCCACCACATAACATCCGCAGAGCGAATCAAGCTCTTGCCGGGCTTGAACTCATTCCTTGTGAGAGATAGTGTTTCCTCTCTGACGGAGTCTCTCCGCCGATGCACAGATTACTGCAGCGGACGACATCTGCCGGTTCATCTCCGCCGTGTGGATTTCATTTGCTGCTTCGTGCTTTTACATGCTCGCTTAATCTGATATTGTTTGTCACGCATGCTTTATCGCCGGCACCAGCTCTGCTTGTTTGTTCTGCTCTTCTGTTGATTCAGACGCTGGTAGTCATCAGAACTTCCACAGGAAACGAAGGCAGGTGAAGCAAGCGGTGGAAGCGTTTTCTTCACACATCTGTTCCATAGAAGCTTTTTTTTTTTTTTTTAATGTCGACCCCATTGTCGTCTCCCATTTTCAATCACAAGCCTTCAAAGCCGTGTTGTTTCTGCTCGCACTGAACCCGCAAATCAAAACAACATCCTGCGCGATCGAAGCTCTATTAAAAACACCAGAGTCTTGGATCTTCGTGATTGTGCGCGAGCGACCGCTGATCCTGACGGACCTCCAGCAGGAAGAGACGTAATCGCTAGTGATGGGAGCTTGCGAGGCGAGGAGCTCTCGCCGCTTTCTGCTCGACTATTTTAGCATCCGCGGGCCTCGGGTTCTTGTCTCCGGGGGGTTCCACCAACCACTCGAGTCTTTGAAATCTTTATGAGTCTTTGTCATGTTTGAAGAATGAATTCAAGTCTTGTTAATATTGTACTTTAACCTTGTTTCATTCCACACATCAGACAGGAAGTGAGTCCAACTCATGGTGCAGTTGAATCCCACACACCTTGAGTACGCATGTCACACCCATGGAATAATGAGTCCCACATATCAAAATGAGGAAATCCTATTGAAGTTCCTGGACCATAAAGGCCAAAAATACCAGTCTTTGGGAGTCTTCTGACATCTTAAGATGTTTTTATTTGTTCAGGCTTTTCCTTGATTTTCTGGAACTCCTGTTGTGTTATCAGTTTTATCTTGATCTTTAAAGTATATAATTTATGGAATATTGTTTTGATTGTTTAAGCACTTTGTGACCCTGGTCTGGAAAAGCACTATACAAATAAAAATTACTTACTTCCTTACTTACTTACTTACTATGACTGTTTTCATGGTGCCCCTCATGAGGTCAAAGATCATGTCGAAACGAACGTTTTGTATTCATTTATTCATTTTTAATAGTCTAAATATAACTTTAGGGTTTTTATTTTGGGACTTTTGTCCACCAATAATGTCATACTGAGTATTTATTGTCCCTTAAACAGATTTAAGTGGATATAAAAACAGTATTTGGGAAAAAAAAAAGGTTTTAAATAATTATTTGATCAAATTTAGATTGATTTTATTATTTTTTTAAATAACTTTTACTCTTTTTTTTTTGCAGAATGGCCCCTCACGACTGCTACTAAATAAAATATGGCAGCAGAGGAAATCTTATCATCAAAACTATGAGAATTTGCTGATTCATTTCAAGTCCCACGAGCATGAGTCACGACTAACTCAATATATAAAGTGTGAGACATGAAGTGGGTGGAAGTCGCTTATGTTTTTTTTATATTTTTGGATGTATTTAATAGATATTTAATATCATTCACTGGATCATTGATTCTCATATTCCTGTGTGGTTAAAAAAAATGAGTCAAACTCTTGAATCCCACACACCTGGAGTCGCTAGACCAGAAGTGACTCGTGAAAAACACACACTTACACACTATTTCAGAATCTTCAGAGTTTTGGTCTCACTTGAGGGAACTCAAGCTTCAGACTCGATCTGCTCAGAAGGAAGTGGCCCTAACTCATGGAGTCCTATAGTCAATCTAAAGATTGGAGGAGCAGAAGAAGTATTTTGATATTTATATTAAGTTTTTATCTGAATGAGATCAGATATGCAAGTGATCGGCTCCATGTTTAGTTGTCAAACATTTGTTGTAAAACCAAAATAAAGGCTTTTATTTTCTAAATTAAAAACAACTGCTAAAGACAGCAACAAGTCCTAGACGACTCTGCTGTGTATCAACTTGTGTCATCTTAATCCAGTCAGTCGAGTGACTCAAGCGACTCAAAGCTTTTTGTGAGTTTGTTTAACTCGTCAGGAAATGAGTCAGACTTCTAGAATAGTTTGCATCTGGGCGAGTCTCTCAGAGGGATGGTTATTTTTAAAATACAAATCAGGAAGTGATGTCAGAGAAGAATAGCAGGATGCTAATAGGTGAGAAAGTCAGCAGATAATTCAACTCTTAATGAGTCTTTGAGTCATTTCTAAATGAGTCATTCATTTGAGTCGCTCCAGATGAAGGCCCTCAGCTCCAGCTTGGGGTTCTTTGGACACAGAAGGGGTTCTGATGCGGCTCGACTGCAGGAGTTTAATGAGAATGGAGAGACATTTGGGTCACAGGCTGTTTGGAAGCACTTTCATGGCCTCTGTTTCACATTATGGCGTCTTAAAGAGGAACGTCTGGACTCCGTCGAGGCTCAAACACGCTGATTGTCAATTAGGAACAACAGTGTGTCAAAGACAGACACTCGGCCGACATGTCCGCACGGATTAGCCAGACTTCCCTTTCATGCTGCCTCAGACTCCACACATGCTTCTCACATCACTCTGCCGCTCACAGACGTCGCCACAGTTCAGCGGCGCGAGGGACCTGGACGAGCCCGCCTGATGCTGGTGCGAGGGGAGGAGCATGGAGGAGGGTTTCATCTGGACCAGGAACAGATGAAAACCGAAAATCATCTTTTCAACTAACTGTCATGACATCTGACTACAGAACGGGACTTGAGTTTGCAGTCACATGTGTTCTGACGTCTCTGGACTGGGTCACTATTGAGTATCATGATCGTTTTTTTTTTTAATCGGATCATGAAAATCTATTCTTCCAAATTATGGGAATTTCTGTAACAATGAATTGTGTTTTTTCAGGTTTCTTTTTCCAATTTTTTAGATTCTTATTATTGGGCATTACTTCAGAAATCACATTTTTCAACACTTTTGTTTTCACTTTGTTAACAGGGACTTTTTTTTAGAGAATCTATTACTTTTTTTTAAACGATTATTTATTTATTTTCAAAGATTTGGTATATACATTTATTTAAGTTCACAGTGTTCGCTGGCACCTGAATTTTGGCTTCTTTTTTTCCATATTAGATACTTTCATTGGACATACATTTTTTTTTTTTTTTTCAGATTTCAGACTTCAGAATATCACTTTTTGAATTTTAATAACGTTTACTTGTGTTCACATGGTTGGCCAGAACCTGAATTTTGGTTTTAAAGCCTTTTTTATTACTAGATACCTATATTTTTGGAATTTTTTGGTTGATAAAAAGTGTTTTTTTAGATTTGAGCCTTCAGTATATCACATTATTTATTTTAATATATAACTTTAATAAGTTTATTTGTGTCCATGCGATTTTCCAGGACCTGCACGTTTTTTCCATGTTTAGAGATATTGATTTTTGGCAATTTTTTTCTAATTTTGGTTAAAAAATATATAATTTATATGGACTTAAGAAAATTCCATTTCGTTTTTTTCTGGACCTGAACTCTCAGACGACAATTTAGTTTTATTACATAATTTCCCATTTTTAGAGACGTTAATTCTTGAGCATTTTTTCTCTAAAATAAAAAAGTATATTTTTCCGGATTTTTGAGACTATAAAAAACATCACATTTGGTACATTTCTGTGTATTTTTTGCTGTGCGCACCTGGTTTCCCATTTTTAGAAACGTTCAATTTTAGACATTCTTTTCCTGACGTTTCCAATTGAAGAAGATGTCATTTCTATGGATTTTTGAGACTTTTGAAAACTAAATTTTCAAAATTTCGGTAAAATTTCCTTGTGTTCACGTGGTCTGCTATACAACCAATACGGCGGTTGTTTACGTCAGGCGGCCATCTTTGATCTTTCCTCGAGAGTTTGTTTGACAAAACATAATGAACGTAAGGACAGGAAGTGACATCACGTGTCAGAGAAGTGACTCTCCATCAGCTGGAGTCGTGTGACCTGATTGTAAAGTCGAAGGTCAAAGGTCCTGCGGTGGCTCGTGAGGCTCCGTGTCGGCGGTTCAACACCTGAGCTCAGGTGAGATCGGCGACTCCAGCGAGCGGACGATCAATGGCGCGTAAACATCGAGGGATTGTTTCACTCTTGGATCCTCGAACAAGCGCTTCAGACGCGATCAATCATTCATCAGCCTCTGTTTTCTCAGACAAAGTGGATCCAGCGGCGGATGAATGTTTGAGCGAAACCACGTCTTCAATGATTGATCAGAACCAAGACGAGGCCGCTTGACCGTCGTCCTGGAAACAAACACAGTCCGACCTCCTGAAGGTCGCGAGTTTGAATATCTTTGTCCCTCTGAATATAACACACACTTCCCCTTCAGAGTAGGACACGCAACAACACACGTGGTTACACTAACACAGAGAGTTGCACACAACACTTGAACAGGTACACAAACACACACAAGTTCTAACGTAAAAACCAGATGCAACATATTCTGCAGCAATGCGTCTTTGTGTAACAGTGTGTAGCCGTGTTTGTGTGTCAAATTGTGTGATTGCGTTGCAGCATGTGTGTGTGTTGCCTGTAACGTTGTGTGTTTGTGTAACAGTATGCTTGTTGGGCTGTGTGTGTTCGCCATACAAACAATGCTTCAAACACCTTGTTACACAAACACACAACATTGCACACACACATAATGTAACACAAAACGAACGCTGCAACTTATTCTACCGCAGTGTTTCTATGGCACAATGATTGTGTTTCAGCGTCTACATGTATGCAGAGGTGTGTATGTTGTGCGCAACGTGTGTAGCAGTGTTTGTTTGGCAAACACACACAGCCAATCTAACAAACACCTTGTAAAAAACGTCCCTGCACACAATGCCACCCAACAACACACACACTGCCACACGTTGTTACACAAACACACAATGCTACAAAAGACACACTGCAACACTATCAAGAACGCAGCCACACCAACACTGTGACACAACAACACATTCTTCTACACACTTACTTACTTACTTACTTACTTAAACACTGTTTCACAAACACACATAGACTTGCGAACACACACGTGCCACAGAGAGATGCAAACATACACAAGTTGTTACATAACAAACGATGCAACACATTCTACAGCGATTTTTGTGTAGCAATGTTTGTATGTCAGATTGTGTGATTGCGTTGCAGCCTGTGTGTGTGTTTGTTGCGTGCAACGTTGTGTGTTTGTTTGACAGTGTATAGCAGTGTTTGTATGGCAACAAGCAAACATACAGTCACACAAGCAAACACCTTGTTACACAAACGCACATCCGTGAACACACAGCGACACATTGTTACACAAACACATACTGCAACACAATCAAGATCTCAGCCACACAAACATTGCCACACAACAAAACATACCTCGACACACTGTTGCACAAACACACATCCCTGAACACACAACAACACACAAACTGCCACACATTGTTACACAAACACACACTTTGACACAACAAAACAAACACACACTGCCATCAAGAACTCAGCCACACAAACACTTTGACACAACAACATATACCTCTTCACACTGTTGCACAAACACACACATACATGCAAACGCACACATTTCAACACAACACTCACAAACCCAAGCGTGGTTTATAAGGACAAACACACACTTTGACACAACAACACAAACACACACTGCGATCAAGAACTCAGCCACACAAACACCTTGACACAACAACATATACCTCTTCACACTGTTGCACAAACACACACATACATGCAAACGCACACATTTCAACACAACACTCACAAACCCAAACGTGGTTTATAAGGACAAACACACACTTTGACACAACAACACACACACACACACTGCGATCAAGAACTCAGCCACACAAACACCTTGACACAACAACATATACCTCTTCACACTGTTGCACAAACACACACATACATGCAAACGCACACATTTCAACGCAACACTCACAAACCCAAACGTGGTTTATAAGGACAAACACACACTTTGACACAACAACACACACACACACACTGCGATCAAGAACTCAGCCACACAAACCCTTTGACCCAACAACACATACACTGTTGTACAAACACACACATACATGCAAACGCACACGTTTCAACACAACACTAATAAACCCAAACGTGGTGTATAAGGACAAATACACACTTTGACACAACAACACAAAAACACACTGCCATCAAGAACTCAGCCACACAAACCCTTTGACACAACACATACACTGTTGTACAAACACACACATATATGCAAACGCACACATTTAAACACAACACTAACAAACCCAAACGTGGTTTATAAGGACAAATACACACTTTGACACAACAACACAAAAACACACTGCCATCAAGAACTCAGCCACACAAACCCTTTGACACAACAACACATACACTGTTGTACAAACACACACATATATGCAAACACACACATTTCAACACAACACTAACAAACTGAAACGTGGTTTATAAGGACGAATACACACTTTGACACAACAACACAAAAACACACTGCCATCAAGAACTCAGCCACACAAACCCTTTGACACAACACATACACTGTTGTACAAACACACACATACATGCAAACGCACACATTTCAACACAACACTAACAAACCCAAACGTGGTTTATAAGGACAAATACACACTTTGACACAACAACACAAAAACACACTGCCATCAACAACTCAGCCACACAAACCCTTTGACACAACACATACACTGTTGTACAAACACACACATATATGCAAACACACACATTTCAACACAACACTAACAAACTCAAACGTGGTTTATAAGGACAAATACACACTTTGACACAACAACACAAAAACACACTGCCATCAAGAACTCAGCCACACAAACCCTTTGACACAACAACACATACACTGTTGTACAAACACACACATACATGCAAATGCACACATTTCAACACAACACTAACAAACCCAAACGTGGTTTATAAGGACAAACACATACTTTGACACAACAACACAAACACACACTGCGATCAAGAACTCAGCCACACAAACACTTTGACACAACAACACACATATATGCAAACTCACACATTTCAACACAACACTAACAAACCCAAACGTGGTTTATAAGGACAAATACACACTTTGACACAACAAAACAAAAACACACTGCCATCAAGAACTCAGCCACACAAACCCTTTGACACAACACATACACTGTTGTACAAACACACACATATATGCAAACGCACACATTTCAACACAACACTAACAAACCCAAACGTGGTTTATAAGGACAAATACACACTTTGACACAACAACACAAAAACACACTGCCATCAAGAACTCAGCCACACAAACCCTTTGACCCAACAACACATACACTGTTGTACAAACACACACATACATGCAAATGCACACATTTCAACACAACACTAACAAACCCAAACGTGGTTTATAAGGACAATATTACACGCTGCAGCTCCACAGAGACACCGTCGAGCTCCGTAAGTCACAGGAACGTGAGGCAGAAGCTCCTTTAAAGACGTCCATGTGGTCGCCTCATGTCCGTATCTCCCACATCAATGCTTACATATGTATGAGGACGCACTTTCCAATCACTCCCGTGTGGTGTCTTTGAAATTACCTCCACGTTACCGGGCGGATTACAGGGCCGCTCTTTGTGCGACTGAAATGATTGTGAAGGTAAAAGCTGCCGCGGCGCCCGAGGTCCTCCGTGATCCACTGAAGGTGCGTTCGACTCAAACGCAGAGATGAGACACGTGTGCGTTCGGCGCCGCGGGGCTCGTCTCGGCCGAGATAAGACATCGTCCTACATAACGAAGAACATGTTCTCCATATATGCTCAGAGAAGATCCAGAGACGTGTCATTCATCGTCTGCTCGCTCAAGCGAGGAGGGACCTGTGGTTCTTGTCGAGATAATGCTAGTCGTGGAGATACTAAGCTTTCTAAGAAGGTTTCAACCTCAAGGATCCATTTGACTCACTGTTTAAGTTGAATTAAATACAACAAAAATGGTTGCTTCAATCGTAGAAAATATTTCCAATTTTCTAAAAAGTTGCTTCAGAAAATCAAATAAATTCACGGAAAATTTGTTTTACTAAAAAAAATGTACATCAATTAAAAGTTGCTTCAATCAGAAAAAAAGATTCAGTCAAAAGAGAAGTTGCTGCAAACAAAGAAAATATTTCCAATTAAAAAAAAAAAGTTGCTTCAGAAAATCCTAAAATTTCACTCAAAAGAAAAGTTGTTTTAATTTAAAAAAACATATGAATGAAAAGAAAAGTTCCTTCAATACAGGAAAGTATTTTCAACATAAATTAGTTGCTTCAATAAGGAAAACATATTCAGTCAAAAGAAAAGTTGCTTCACTCAGTGAAAATATTTTTCATAAAAACGTTGTTTCAATCGAAGAAAATATTTTCAATTTTTAAAGATGTTGATAATTTTAGAGTAAATATTTTCTATTAAAATAAAAATATTTTCAATTTTTAAAGATGTTGATAATTTTAGAGTAAATATTTTCTATTAAAATAAAAGTTGCTTCAATTAGAGTAAATATTTTCTACCAACATAAAAGTTGCTTTAATAAGAGAAAAGATTTTCTGTTGAAATAAAAGTTGCTTCAATAAAAGAGAAAATACAAAAAAAAAGTAGCTTGAAACCAAAAATGTTTTTTAAATATTAATAATAAATGTATTTAATTATTGAAACTGTTCAAAACAATATTTTTGTGTAAGAGCCGTGTTATAGAAAGAACTTCTGGGATATAATTTAGAAAAGTTTTATTGAGGTGAAATCTGTTTTGAAGTCGTTTTTTCTTCTCAAGTGAACATAAAGTTTTGATCAAAGCAACACTTTTTTTTTGATCAGATAAAAAAGAAACCAAACTACCTTGATTGAACCTTCATACTTTTTTTTGCTGAGCATTTTATTTCTAGGAAACAAATAAAGATTCTTTGTTGTGATTCTTGACTATCGACTTACACACACAGCTGCCTTTAACTCACAACACGACGTCCTGACACACACACACACACACACACACACACACACACACACACACACACACACACACACACCACAGAACCCAACACGGCTCCGGAATTTTGTTTCCGATCCATCTTTGTGTTGATCTTCAAAGACAAAAGCTGGGAAAATTAAACATTTATTTGTTTCACATTTGCTCGGAAGATGAAATGACGACGTGTTCATCTGCATACGGGCGCACGCGAGCTACACTTCAACGCCATCGTGATGACAACCCGAGTGAACACGTGTGACAACACACCCTCCGTCAACACAACTGGTACAGAAAGTGCTCGTTTTCAAGCCTCGAAAAATCTTCATCGGCTCTTTTTAATCCGGACGTTTTTTGTCTGGATGTCCTCAGAAGAACCGGAGTCACGCGACTGTCACCTCTCGTGTGAACACAACTGTCACAACACACGGATTTATTCATTCTTAAAAACTACATTCTAGACTTTTTGTCCTACATACGACTCATAGAAGAGCTGGAGGAGTCGTCCAAAAAATCTGGACCTCTTCGCTCCAGCTGCTGCCCCCACGACCCCGAGCTCGGACAAAAGATGGATGTATTTTGTGTATCGTCTCATGATGTTTTAATAATACTAACAAGGACAAGCGATCTCATATTCCAGACGGAGTCTCTCTCTCGCTCAAGATGGGAGGAATGTGGAGTGAATGTTTAATTTTCTCGTCACACCCGACACTTGAAAAGAAATATTTCAGTCAAAGAAAAGAAAAAAAAAGAAACACAAGGGAAGCGAGAAACGGAGCCAAGGAAGCGTCTGCGAGGCAGAAGAACGAACTCCGAGGGATCATGACACGCTCTGCAGAAGAAGTATTTCTCAAGTCGGGGACGTGAGATCATGATCGTTCTTCCACTGATCCCGGCGACCTCGGATCTGTTTGAATGTGTCGCAACGTCCATCGAAAACTGCAAAATAACTTTTTTCTCACACTCGGGATGAACATGTGTTTCCATGAATCCTTTAAATAAAGACGTATCGTGAGAAGCTCGGATGGAAAAAAATGACTTTGAAGTTAAAGTGAAGGTAAATATCCTGAAGTCAAAGTTGGACTTGGAAAAAACGAGGGAGTCTGAGGTGGCGAAAAGGTGAGTCTAAAAAAAGACTCAGTTAATGAATGAGTCCCGAAAAGATAGCCTGCTTATATGACACATGAATTATATGGAGTCGTCAAACTAACAACTCTGAACTAGTCAAAGTTAAACCTGTTAAACTACTTGATAAAATAAAGACCTTAACATAATAATAATAATAATAAAACATGGGTTTTCAAAGTACACAAAGACACTTTACATGAAGAGATACTAAGGAACACACAGCAAGACAACAACCTTGAGAAGAAAAGTTCATTTTCTACTCATGTCGACTAAGGGTTGGGATTATTTCTCATAATATTATGTTCTTTTAAGAGTTATGGACAAAAATGTTTGTTCATTTTAATGTAGCGACTGGAGCTCATTTGTCTTCGTCTTCATCTTCGTCCAAAAAGACACTTAAAACATCCAAATACTGCTCGTCTGTAACAACCATCTTGATATTGAAGCCTCGACATGAGGAATTGTTCTGAAAGAAAAAAAAAATAAAAAAGTCTATATTAGAAGATTGTTTTTGGTGGAAGACACGAGGACATCAGCCATAAATCTTGCGCACTGACACTTGCGATGAGTTTGAATGAGGATAAACTTGTATCTGGAGCGCCCGGAACAGACAAACTTAAAATATAGACTCATTTAAGTTTTTATCGAAACAATACTTCATGTTTAGGCTTCAACACAAGATGGACGTCACAGACGAGAAGTATGGAGGTATTTGAAGTGTCTTTTTGGACGAAAACCCCAAAAACTGAGCTCTAGTCGCTACATTAAAATGAACAAAAAATGTTGTCTATAACTAGAAAAAGGAACAGATTACTCTGGAAAAACTCCCAAGGGTGAGTAGAAAATGAGTAAAGTTTGACATTTTTGAAATCACTTTAAATGTTCTTAATAACAAAGTCGGTTACGAGTTTTTCCGTAATTTAAATTTTTCCAAACTTAACATTTTCGTGAAGTGGCAAATGCAAGAATGCAAGTAAGCAAAATATTTTTGGACATTATTCCAAAACATCCATGTTGTATTTACAGAATGTTTCAATTATATATTCATAATTGTCTTAAAATGATTATTAAATCTCTAACTTTCACTCATTTAAAGACTCTCATGCTGGTAAACGAGTCAGTTACTGGAAATGATGTCACAGGTTCATATCTATGGAAAAACAACCGTTCAGTTTGAGTCGCTCTATATATTATTCTGGAGAAACTCAAAGGATTTTGACCAAACGTCTCATAGATAAGTGAACACAGACCTTTTCCAACATAAGACACATCTATGTTCAGCTGCCTTACAGTTAGTGAAACATCCCTCAGATCCAAGCTTAGTTTAGTAGTGATGTGTCCGACATTGTTAAAACTTCAAAGCTTGTGACGAGAAAACCAGCAGTATTTCCATGAAGCGTGTATCGATACCATGTGACCGGTTCAGGATGTGCTCGGCTTCCTCAAAATAAAGGTTCCCTCGAAACATAACGGATCTCCCTTCACTTCTTTCGGACTTAGCGACCGACCTTTCTTACTTATGGGAAGAAAGATTGTCTCCTATGTGGCAGCATTTTGAGCTCATCCCTCCTATTAATAATAATATCACAGAATTATTAGTCTTAGAGTTTAAGCTTTAAAAAATGTCAAAAAGATGAACCGCCTGAAGCCAAGCACTGTATTAAAAGTTGCTATTCTTGAAAGAAAATGAATACTAATGATAGTAATTCAACACATTGTTGTTAATTATCAGAATCGTTTAAGCACAAATTATGTTAGAGCTTAATGTCCACTTGAAGGCGCAGTAGATCAAATGAATCCTCATAAAACTACTCGAATGAAAGGCTCCATATGGACGGTTCATCTCGTCACTACTGAACACTGATCCTTCGCCGTATCACTTTCCACTAGTGAAGCTAGCTTCATGAAGCAGTGTCAATATATCAGAGTACACTAGATGGCGGTCTCTCCACTATTTTCCTTTGTTTTAAAAAAAGATCATTTTTAAACTGATGGCGCCACCTACTGACCTCTAAACAACATGACATTGCTTCATGAAGCTTCATCAACTCATCACTACTTTCCGCTGTTTCATACATTTTTTTTCCATTTGCTAAAGGTACTGAATTTTCATATACTATGAAAGTTCCTGCGTCGAAGACCACTGAGCTCCAGTCGCTACATTAAAATGAACAAACATTTTTGCCTATAACTCTAAAAAGGAACATATTATTCTGAAAATAATTCTCATAGCAAACTGCAGTCGGAAACATTAAAGCACCTTCTCTTTGTTTACACTATTAATACAAACATGTGATTTAAAGGTAGAAAAGATTAAGTAATCACCAAACCAACTTTAAAGTAAATACTTTATTGAATATTGTTTTGATTGTAAGCGCTTTGTGACCCTGGTCTTGAAAAGCGCTATACAAATAAAAATTACTTACTTACTTACTTACCTTACTTACTTACGAAACAGCAATTTCCCAAGATGCACACTTCTCTAGTTAGTGACGGCTGATTGGTCGCTACAATACTTAATTCAAATTCTACGTTGATATGTTAAAAAAGATCGATAGCTTTGATTGGCTGGGCGGCAAAGCTTTACGGGAGCTCTTACCGTGAGGGTTGTTGAGAGGGATGTTAACGCATATGAAATGTTGAGTTTCTAAGTTAAGATAAATGCTCAAAAATGTGGATTTGGTTAAGTATGAAATTGACTCGCTAATTTGAACCAGGTCATGCTGTTAAACTAAAAATTCTACATTCGACCGGCCAAGGAATTCGAACGAATTTCACTATGAACAGGTCGAGTGTGAGACGACTTTGTTTTTCCACGAGTGCTTCACAGTCCTAATGTTCCGATTGGACACGCGGACTTTCTTTCTTTGATATCCAACCTGGCGTTTTTTTTTCTCGACCGGGTCCTTCCTCAGGTCACCGAAGTGCTCGGGCCGAATCTCGAGTCGCCGCCTCCTCGTCGGTGGAAATTCATTTAGCTAATGCGGCGCAGCTTTGATTGATGAAATGAATTTAATAATGTCCTGCCGTCGCCGGGGCCTCACCGGGCTCGTCTTTCAGAAGCGGCTCCTTTTTTTTTTGAGGAGACCGGCGTCCCATCTGGAGCCGCCGCTCCGAAAGTCTCATCAATTAAACATGCGCTTCGGAGGAGAGGTTCCTGCCGGACTGAATCTAAAGCAGCACGTTTGAAACCGGACGGGATAAATGCGACTCACGTCACTCCACCTGGAGCTGGATTTATGACTGGAATCGGGTTCGTCCTGGAGAGGCTGAGGGACGGACGGCTCCGGGTCCTATCGGGAGAATCACAAATTGGATGTGGATTCAAATGACTTGACGGATTAACCCATGAGCCAAACAACATCCAATTCATATAAAAGCAAAATGGAGAATAAGTGCCGTTTCTTTGAAACTCGGAGAATAGGATTCAAAAAGTCGCTCAAATCTGAGTTTGTCTCTTAACTTGAGTCGATTCAATAATGAACGAGATGTTAAGTCAGTCAGTAAAGAACTGAAGAAATAAACTTGTGAGTCATTTTTTAAACTGTCAACTATAATTATTAAACTTTCTACTCGTTGAGCTTTCAAACGTATAGTATCTAAAACATCATTTTTAAACTGATTGCGCCACCTACTGACCTCTAAACAACATGACACTGCTTCATGAAGCTTCATCGGACTATCACTGCTTCATTATTATTTAAATTTTTTTGCTAAAGGTACTCATTGAGCTTTCAAACGTATAGTATCTAAAACATAATTTTTAAACTGATAGCACCACCTACTGACCCCTAAACAACATGACACTGCTTCATGAAGCTTCATCGGACCGCCACTACTTTCCGTTGTTTCACAATTATTTTAATTTTTTTGCTAAGGGTACTCGTTGAGCTTTCAAACGTATAGTATCTAAAACATAATTTTTAAACTGATAGCGCCACCTACTGACCTCTAAACAACATGACACTGCTTCATGAAGCTTCATCGGACCATCACTACTTTCCGCTGTTTCACAATTTTATTAATTTTTTCGCTAAAGGTACTTGTTGAGCGTTCAAATGTATAGTATCTATAACATCATTTTTAAACTGAAAGCGCCACCTACTGACCTCTAAACAACATGACACTTCATGAAGCTTCATCAGACTATCACTACTTCCCGCTGTTTCACGATTATTTTAATTTTTTTTTGCTAAAGGTACTCGTTGAGCTTTCGAACGTATGGTATCTAAAATATATATTTTTTAAACTGATGGCGCCACCTACTGACCTCTAAATAACATGATACTGCTTCATGAAGCTTCATCGGACTACGACTACTTTCCTCTGTTTCACAATTATTTTTTTTTTTTTGCTAAAGGTACTCGTTGAGCTTTCAAATTAAGTATCTAAAACATCATATTTAAACTGATGGCGCCACCTACTGACCTCTAAACAACATGACACTGCTTCATGAAGCTTTATCGGACTATGACTACTTTCCTCTGTTTCACATTTATTTTTATTTTTTTGCAAAAGGTACTCGTTGAGCTTTCAAACGTATAGTATCTAAAAACATCATAACTTAAAGACTCATTGAGTCACTGAATCAGCTCTGACCGCAACAGGAAGTAAGAAAGACTCAGTCACCACCTATGTATGAACACGGAGCCGTTAAATATTTAAAACACACAAAGATCTGAGTCAATCTCTGCGACTCAATCAGGAGTGAATCAGAAACCAGACCGAGTCTCTCGGACTTTTAACCAGGTTTAACTTCCTTCTCACGCAGCGTTTTATTTTCAGACGCACACAAAATATCGCCTCTGATTGAAACATCTTGGAAAACTCATTTTGAAATGACTCACATCAGTGATTCATGGATCCATGGGGAGATTTGCGTCAGCACATATGGGGTTCGGTGACTCGGGAGGTTTGTTCCTTTTTTTCATCAGCGCTTTTGTTTAAATGGTATTTTCACACCGAGCGCCGCCTCGTGCGGCGGAGAGTCCGCCGTGGGACCCGAAGGTGTTGAGTAGTTATCTTCTCACCTTCAGGTACGACCACCACACCAGCGGCGTCCTGCCAGGGCGACTTAAAAAAAGCCCACCCCGCCCCCCCCACGAGTCTCTCCCCGGAGCACTTTTGGCGGTGGAGCGTAAGAAGCTCTGAGAGTCGCAGCGGATCGGCTTAGCGTGCAGTTATTTATTGAGACCGGATTTAAATAAGAGATGTTTGTAGCGGCGGCACGGGAACGAGTGTCAAGTCTTCCACGGTGAGGATAAAAGTGCAAATCAACTCGGTAAGTGATTCCTGGAGCCGGACCAAGGCAGCCGAGCTTCACTGAGTGTTTACGAGTCGTTATCGAGGCGACTCAGCGGCTCCCCCCGCTGGTCGTCTCTGGCACGGCGGAAACGTTTACATTGTCGAGTCTCAGCCGGACGACAAAGCTCCAACAGAAATACACTTACGAAGCAAAAACCGAGTTAGAGGCTATGGCTGACATCACTTCCTGTGCTTCAGGAGGGAACACAGGAAGTGATTGGATATTAGAGTCGAGCATGAAAAAGTTAAACCAGGTCAACACTCTGAGCGACTCATGTCTGGAGGAGTCATAATCTCATCCATTTATCAGGTGCACTTTTAAATTGGGGTGTGTATTGGAAATAAGCTGGCGTTATGATACAGGGGAAAAAATATATTGTGATATTGTGGTAACAAGTATATATTTGTAGTATCGTCGAGTACTTTGGTGTTGCAGAATATACAGACCACATGACTCAGTGACACCAAAATATGTCCAAACATCAGCTTTAAAATCTGCTGGAGTCGACTGTATCCTCTCGTCCTCAGTCAACGACTAATATTGAAATATAACCGGTTAAGTATTAGCATGATAATTGTAAATAATGTATTTAAAAAAACATCGAATTAGTATTTTACCATGACCAAATAACCATGTTAAAAATGATGATATAACAGCCAAAATTAATCAGATTAAAGACAACTTTTATCATCAGCTTTATCAACAAAGAAATTTGATTTGGAAATAATACGAATGAAATACAAATTAATATTGTAATATAATTGGTTTACGGTTTGTTTTTCCCTATTGGAGCTACTTGAGTCACTCAGATGTGTCATGACTCCTACTCACTTCCTGTTTTTTTTCACTCAAAAAACCTGAATTTTAGGAATCATCATGGATTTTGACAAGATTCAGACTCAAGGACTTTGATGAGCTCCAGGTTGATTTCAATGGAGTCCCTGGAACGCACTTGTTGGACTCGAAACAACATGACTCGCTCTCTGTAACGTTTGAGTGAAAGCTTTTTTCTGTCAAGTCACTGAGATTCTTGGATCATTGAGTCGGACTTTAAGGAGTCATCAGTAATATATTTATGAGTGACACGACTCTGATGATCTGACGGATCACATGGACTCACTCAGATTGTACGGATCAATGACTCACGCTTCTGTTGAGTCATCCGAGTTTCCCGTTTTACTTTGCCACAATGTATCTGTTGAAATCGTTGAGTCGTGACTCATGGGTTAAACATGGCTTTCGATCAGTTCATCAGAAAGTAACACTTTGAAAACCCCCCCTAGATCAGGGAGGCCCACCCTCGCGGTAAACAAGTCCGATGCAGGATCTGAGCGGAACATGGAACCATCAGATCTGGTCTCAGCGTGAAAAGCCATTTCTGTTGAGAATTCTTTCTCATCCTCGGCGCCTCGAGTCTCCAGCGCAGCTTCACTCGAAGGGTAAATTTTTCATTACACAACTGTCACAACAAGTTCTTCTCCTCGGCTCGTGCTGACACTCCGCTATGTTTTAAAGAAAAATATCCCGCCTGCGAAGGAACATTTTATCCAATTCCGCTGCATCTCCGGAGGTCGCTCTGGTTTTTATTAATTGTGTTCCTTATGCAAAGCGCCAAAAGTGCTCGGAGCGACTTTAATATTTTCCTCATGAAGCTTCGCTGGCTGTGTTCGCAGATTTATGACCGGGCGTTTCAACCAACGACCACATGATCGATTAACCCCACTGCTGTATAAACTCTTTTAATTAATCAGGCCGCGGCGCCTCCAGGTGGAGAGAAATATGACTTTGGCGAAAACCAACTTTGAAACATTTGTTTTTTTCTGCTCGCCTGCAGGAACTCAAGGTTTCCCGACTGAAACTCAGGTTTACTCCCCTTCGTGGTGACTCGCACCTATTGACACCCATGAGTCTCTGGATTCAATTCTGAGTCACACATCTGTTTGGTTGCTTAAACGCAGCACTATCAACTCGCTGAAAACATAACTAAGTCATTTATAGTATCGGACAGGAACTCATTATAGTATCCAAGTCAAAGACATGCGAGTACTTCACACTTGAACAGCAACTTCGGTGCCATATTTATTCACCTGCGCTGCAGGAAGGAGAGATTCTGTCGCTTCTTCCTGTCTATTGCCGTAAGATGATAAAATAAAAACATGTTTTATTGATTGTTTATAGTCTGTACTTAAGTACTCTGGTTGTACTTTACTTTGAAAATATTGCCATAGTGTAATTAGCTTGTTATTATTGCTATATTATTATGTATTAGTATTATTATCTTGTGTATATTGTTGTTTTTGTTGCACTGAATGTCGATCTAGCTTGTATTTATGTTTATTATTTTTCTGTTTATACCAAATTAAGTTCAAGGAACTTACTTTAACTGAGCCACTCACCATAGTCAGTTCTAGTTTTTTGTACTGCTAGACAGGAAGGACATGAAGGTTCTTAGAGCCCCAGGTGACAGGACCCCAGAAAGACCCTGATCCTGGTCCTTGTTCCTGGAGATCCTGAGGCTCTATGGACTCGCCAAGACCCTTTTAGGGCCACAGAAAGAGACCATTGAGACCAGATCCTGGACTGTTTTCCCAGGTCCCCCAGATGCTCCATGGAGTCCCAAAGAGGTTTGGGGGCCCCAGCCTAGGACAGGACAGAACTAAGAGCCACCAAAGAGAACATGAGTGAGTCCCATACTTGTTGGCCAGGATTCCCACATTTTGAGTTCAGAGGTTCCAACTCAATAACGAAGTCGTGAGACTCATTCAGACTCGATGACTCCCACACACCTAAGCGAGTCCCTGAGCTTTGGAGGAGGAGGTCATGGGTTCAACCAAAAAAAAAAGGGGGAGGAGAGGGACCACAGCAACAGATGAGCGGCCCGAGGCCAACTTAAACAAACGTCTTTGTTTTATTTAGATCTTCATTCCATGTCATTACAGCGACGGCAACATTTGTTTAAACATGGAGTCAGGAGGGAGCCAACGAACGAAACGAGTCCAACCAGCCGTCGCGTCGACTCACATCTCCGAGATAACGACGACAATAAGCAGACAAATATCACGTCTGAGGAAACACTCGAGAAGCGTCGGGACGTGTCGGCGCTGACACGGAACCGCGATTATGCAGAGATGAGGCGATAGCATCAGCAAGAGTGAAGGAAACATAGATGAAGACGGTGAGAGGGGGGGGAGGACGAGGGGGGGAGACAGCAAGACATTCAGGAAGACAAAGGGAAGAAAGGCAGGTGGAGGAGGAAGCTGGATTTATTTCGGAGGATATGAAAAATTCATAACTTGGACTGGCAGCGGGAATCAAAGGTGCGTCAGGCGTCAGCGGGATCTCAGAGGGCGGGGCTTAAACTCCCCCGTCATGATTGACATCGACCCGATGATGGAGTTGAAGGACAGCCAGCAGGGGGCACCAGAGTGGGTGATCATGCTTTAGGCATAATTTGATTGTCGTTTTTTAATTCCTTATGTCACTCTGTCAATCAAACTTGGTGCGAGTCAGGCGTGAGTCTCTCAATGTGTGGACCAGGTTTAACTAAACAACGCGTCTCTTATAAGTCAGGAAAGATGAATACCGCTTTAACAAAGAAACTGAAACAGGAAGTGATGCATTTATTCAGTTACAATAATTTATTTATAAAAATAAATCAGTGACAACAGACAACCAATCACAGTGTCCCATTTGAGTGACAGCTAGTCAAAGAAAACTGAAACTTTAGTTGTTGCTCCACGACAGGAAGCATTTTTTTTTTTGTTTAAACGACCAGTCTGGCATCAGACATGAGTCACTCAGAGTGTTGACAGGGTTTAATAAAAGTTATTTGCTTGATTGTTCGCGAGATAAAATAAATGAAGACGACACAGAAAAAAGAATAAGGTAGATGTGTTTCAAACAACAATAAATATCCTTTGTTTGTGTCATTTCCTTTTATCTATGTTCTTTATATTTGCACTTTGCCATTTCATGTACTTTGATCTTTTATTTGCTCTTTGTTCTTGTTCTTGTTCAAACTATCCTTTGCCGGGTCCTGGAAACCCAAGTTCCCGGAGAAGATCTCCAGAGGGATTAATAAAGTCTAATCTACTCTAAAATAAATCCAAAATCAGGAGTGTGTTGTCTGGAAAAAAATATACAAAATAATTAGTAAATAACGAATATTTATTTCATGACAATAAGAAATACGAAATAACATTTTACTAGTCAATTATTATCAGATAATAATCCGGTTATAATCACCAGCAAGCTAAATGCTAACGTTTAGCATTACTATCATCATATATTAAAGTAAACAGAGTAAAAGTAAAAGTATTTTTCTTGTTTGCATTACATGACTTCATCGTTTGTGAGAAGAAAATATCACTACAAAATCAAAAAACTGTTTCTGCCGACTAAACAGTCCTGTCTTTGTTTAATCCTGAGACCTTTGATGCAACACACACTCTCTCACACACACACACACACACACACACACACACACACACACAAAGAAAAAGAGCTCTAAGTGCTTCTCAGTTTCAACCCTCTAACCATCTCCAGTAGCATTCTTATCTCTGCCCTTTTACCCAAGACGCACACACACACACACACACTCACACGGACACACACACACACATGTACACAATCACAAAAAAGTCCTCACTCAGCGTAGGAACATTTGGAGAAAGGTTCACATGTCAGATATTCTCTGATGACTTGTGTGATGACACACACTCGCACAAAGACGCGTCTGTCGTCGACACACTCGGCTCCAGATTTCGGGGGAAAAAGAAACGTCACTTTCAATCTCCCCGAGAATCTTCTGCGGCGGAATCGGCGGAGAAAACATGCGGGACTCGTCGTGCCGACACGAGGACGTGTGAAGGAACGAGGAAGACATTTTTGATTCCGCCGTCAGTCTCGGCGCAGCGACGCTCGTGCAGATCATCCGGCTCATCCCTGCTGAAACACTCTTGGTTTTGAAGTCAAATATTTCTCTTTTAATTTACAAACTTTACAAAATGAAAACTTTCTTTCAGTTCCTCCACAACTCAAAACTTTAAAAAAAGAAGTATTTAAGCTACAGATCAGACCTGGACAAGTGAGGCCACATGTGGCCCTTTGACTGTATTTATGTGGCCCTTGTGATGTCAAAGATAGTTTAGTATTTATTTCTACTATCGCTACCAGCTGGTGACTATAGTTTTTTTGTTGTTTTAGGACTTTTTTTCTCTGCTTTTGTTATTTTTGTGAGAATTTATTGCCGCTCTGTGGAAGCCCATCCTGCCAAGAGAGAAAAAAAGTTAATAAGAACGTTTTGGAGAAAAAAAAAGTGTTAAAAAGTTGATCAAGAAAAGATTAAAAGTGGATGAAAAAGTCAGAAGAAAGTTAAAGAAAAAAATTTGCATTCAGTGGCTTTTAACGTGTAGAGAAAACGACTTCCTGTTTAGTCAAACAAAGAGAGAACACATTGTTTTTGCGTGGGATGTGATGTCTTTACATAACAATTAAAAAAAATTTGGAGTTGGTTTCTTGCCTCATTGTATGTGATTTCATATGAATTACCATTTGAGTTAATCACAAAATGTTCTAAACCTAAAGTAAAAAACATACAAACACCAGCAACAAATTTACTAATAAGGAAGTTGTTTCCCTTCACTTAATAGCTATTAAATGCAACCTTTTATTTTTATTTTCTTGCGACTTTTTGGGTTTATTTTCTTTCTTTTACCCATCTTTAATTATTATTTTTTGAATACTTATTTTGTTTTATACCTAACATATCTTCACCTGGTGCGAATGAGCTTCCATAGCCCACAAAAGTATTAATATTATACTTACTGATATATTTAATATGAATATAAAATAAGGAAAAAAAAAATATATAATTAAAGGCTTCAGTGATACAGAGGGAACTGTGAGGCATCTTGATATTCTGACCAACACAACAAACACACACATCTCAATGACAAACCTGAGCGAGCACTTGAGGCCTTGATGCAACAACAATGCAGTACACATGCCAGGCCTGTAGGTGGTGTCGTAACGCTCTCGCAACAAACAAGAAGACAGTGTGGTGCGTCAGCCTGCTACACACTCAACATGCGTTTGTGTGTTTTTACAATTGTTAGCAACGTCAACAATATTGTCTTAGCGCAAGTTGTTGTCATGACTACTTTCAGGTGAGCGACTACCGACCGTGACATTATCATCATCCAGACTTTTTGTGGGTTTAAAAAATAAGTTGTGTGTCCAAAAAACAACACTTGGCGTTGTGCGCCTACGACTGTGTCCGTCATCGCGTCGACAGACTTCAGTCTCGGGGGGTCGTTCCAGTTTTTTGACATTTCCAAAGACAAACATGGATCTTTGTGGAAAGCGGTTGACCTCGCGTGACCTTGAGGTTGATGAATTACCTCCAGGGCAGCGATGACATCATCATGGTGTGTGTGTCTGTGTGTGTGTGTGTGTGTGTGTGTGTGTGTGTGTGTGTGTGTGTGTGTGTGTGTGTGTGTGTGTGTGTGTGTGTGTGTGTTAGGTGGAGTCTGGACCCAAAATGGAATCCAGAAACTGAAGCGTATCTCCTCTGTGTCTGCCCAGGGTTTATTTTTAGAGGGTCCGGCTCAGGGTCTAGGGTGGGGGGGGTTGGTCGGTGTCTGGTTTTCCAGGGCGGGACAGGTTACCATCACGCTAACTGGAGAAGTCGGGATTCAAACCGCACACACGCGCCCGCGTCCAAGACCTCCTCCTGGGTGTTTTGTCTCCGGAGTTCGGTCCTTCAAGACCGAGCGCCGCCGCGGTGGTGACGTGAAGTGACTGCTCCTCAGCCTCCCCCCCCCTCACCTTCTTTTCCACCACCGTGGTGCCGCCCGTCCTTTTGAAGTGGATCCAGGGGTCTAATGTGAACCAGGATCACGTTTGGAAGCGTTTTATCACACAGGAACTTCCTGCTACACGTTGGCCTGCGTTTCCTCATCGGCTGCTTTGATTCTCTTCTTGTGACGCGCCGGCGCTGCTCGGAATTTGCTTTACAAACCTCCCTGTCACGTCCCATTGTCGGAGAGAAACCACCGCCCCGACCCGGCAGCGGGGTTCTTACCTCTGGAACCAAAACTCTCTCCGAGACCAAAACGCTCTTGCGGTTTCAGTTTGTTAGTGAACGTTTGAAGTCACGTAGAAATATAAGTGAATGAAGACATTTTATGTTAAATATGAATCAATATAACTGTATTATTGTGACATTTTTTTTGAAAGACTGACGAAAAAAGGGGATTTTTAGTTCCAGACTCTGATGAGTCAGACTCTGAGTTGTTTATTCTGAATATACAAACTCAACCTAATGTTTACTTCTATAATAACATGGACGTTTATTAGTGTCAGAATATTGGATGTTGAATTTAACATTTAAAATGTTGAAACTTTTTTTTTTTTTTTATTACTGAACAATTTATTTTAAGTTAAGTTCAAGTGTATGTTTTGATAGTTAATTTTTATTTATTGATAACATTTTTTTAAAAACAATTTGTGTATTGAATGATAGATTTGTATTTTCTTTTGATAATTTTTTTTAACTATTATTTTTTTAATGTATGTATTGCTTTTTTCTTTTTATTATTATTTTCTTTTTTTAACTGAATTTTTTTTTTTTTTAAATAGATCAGGATTTTCTAAATCTAATTATTATAACTTAAAATAATCATTCTATTTGAGAAAAATCCCATTCAAGTAAAAAGAAATATTCAACTCGTCAATTTAAAATTTCATTCATTCATTTTCTACCGCTTTATACCTTATGGGGGTCCCGGGGAGACTGGGGGGACTATCCCAGTTTCATTGGGCGAGAGGTAGGGGACACCCTGGACAGGGAGCCAGTTTGTCACAGGGCACACACAAAGACAGACAACCATTCACACACACACTCATACCTACAGACAATTTCCCCACAAGTTCTCAATCTACCTCTGTATGTTTTTGGGCTGTGGGAGGAAACCGGAGTTCCCAGAGTAAACCCACGCAACACTAATGAATTTATTAATATATAAACAATTTAATTAAAAAATCTGTTAAATTCAACTGTTGAATATTCTGCAGACACTGATCTACTTCCATAATGAGAGATGATGAACAGATCATTTTCTCTTAAAATGAAACTTTTGACAGTTGAAACAATGACTGTAGAAATAAAGTAGTGATGAATCCACATGAACCTGAAGAGTTTGTACATCAAATACCGGAAAATGAATAAAGTTTCACTCCGAAACACAATGAAGCGAATACTGCGCTCATGGCTGCAGTTAAAAAAATTCAATTAAAGAGCGAAAATGAAGAGGATCTATAAAGATCGTTAAATGGAAACCTATAGAAAATGTCCGTCCGTCTGAACGAAACCTGATCTCGTCCCCTTTCTTTGTGCTTCGACTCGCCTGTGGCTCGCAATCGCTCCTTTTATCAGCCTGTGAAAGTTAGTTAAGTGCTTCTGGGTGTGAGCGGGGTGGGTTGGGGGGGGGGGGCAGAGGGATTTGTGGTGGGGGGGCAACAATGCCCTCCAGGTCCGACGATCGTTCCGCCCCTCGCTGGCACAGAAACATCAATGAGCTCCTGCTATTATCGCTGCCATACTTTCCCACTGACTGGGAGGAAATTGACTCGACACAGTCGGGACAAGCAGTAGCAGTGCAGGGGTGGGAGGAGGTGCAGAGGGTGTGGGGGGGTCTTTAATCAACCCCCCCAACAACCACCACCCACCGCGAACGTCTTGGGTAATTTATTTTTGGTGTTAGATAATTGCTCTGTTAGCGCCTCCCGAGTAGACCCTCTTTTTATGAAGGTGGAACTTTAGCTTTCTTACTCTTTTTTTTTTAATAATATGACTGCAAAAAACAGTTTGGATCTGATGAATTCTTTTTTGTACTGATATAATTAAATAATAAAGTAAAAGTTTTTTGTGTTGACATCAAGGCCTGCTGGATGTTTAGGTTAAAGTAAGAAAGAAGATAATTTTGTTTTGTTCATAATCAATCATAATATAATCATATATTTTTAAAAGAAAGAAAAGTTGCTTTTATCCAAAGTAAAGAAAATAAATTAAATTTAAAAAAGGTTTTTTCAACCAAAAAATGTATTATAATTCCAAATAAAATGTGCTTTAATCAGAAAAAAATGTTTTAAATCGCAAAAAAAAAAGTTTTTATACATAAGAATAGGTTTTTTTTTAATATATAATTTTCATTTAAGTTGTTTTTTTTTTACACTGAGCCTGATTTGTATTATACAACCTCAAAAAATTGCTTTAAACTAATAATTATTTTCAATTAAGAAAAAAAAAATCAAATTCAAAAATCAAATACTTTTTTTTTTAACATGTTACCATTTTATGTCGATTTTTTCCCATTGAGATTTATTTAAAAAAAGTTTTGAATCAAATTATTTTGACACGAACTATGAAAGTTTTCCCATTGGTCAGATTATTTGATTGACAAGGTGAGAGAATTTGGTTGATTCAACTTTATTTAAAACAACACGTGTCATGATATTATCCTACTTTTTATATTTGGATTAAACAAAAAATTACCTTCAATAACCCCCCCCACCCCTCACTAAATAAGATGACAGGTAAGATGAACTTAGACAAGAAAAAGGTTTAAAAATCAACAAGTTCAATACGTATTTTTGGAGGTTTTTAGAATTTAACTAGATCACTCCATAGTAACCGATGGTGAGAAAAGAAGACGTATAGAGCGACAACAGCGGAGTCAGGTTTCCCCGCTCGTGTTTATTAGTCGCACACGATGTGCTGCTCTTTGATTTGTGGGAGGTGAAGTTCGCCTCCATAAAAACAACAAACCAAATCATCCCCGCCACAATAAAAGCGGCGCTCATTAGCATGCTAATGGACGCAGACTCGCGGGAGAACGATTCGTCATCTCCAGCACTTTTATTTCACCGCACACACACCGGGGACTGCGAGGCCCGACGCGCCTCGTAATTACAGTTTCACGCGTAAATATGTCGGCGCATCCGAAGAAGCACGGTCGGTGACTCGACGACCACCTCGTGTCAGAGGCCATGGTTCTCGCGCTAACAGGTATGCGGTGAATTGATGAATCGTGGGAGTAGTGGATCCATTTTTTTTGTTGACTCAGAATCTCTCCAACAACTGTTTGACTCACAGGTTCTTTGTATGACTCAATCTTTAGTAATGTTTGTTTTATTGATTAATGAATCAAGGTCAAAGCGAGTCAACTTGAATATGTATCAGGTCAACACCGAGAATCTAAGGAAAACGGTTCACCTCTCAGTTGAACCTGGTCAACTCTCTGAGGGAGCCGGGTTTGTTGGACTCACTCGGCGATTCATTACTTCCGTACTTGGAAACAAATAATCCTGGAAAATAACCTTTCAGAGAAGTGATGACCTCACTTCCTGTCTGCAGAAAAAAAAGTTTGTAGAATCCAAAGAGACTTTTATTGTGGAGGGACAGTGTTGCTTTGTCTGGAGGAAGTAAAAACCTCTGAGAGAGCCGGGTGTGTTGGACTCACTCTGCGATTCAGTCACAAACAATCCAGGAACTTGTGGGATTCAATAAGACACCTGTGGGGTAGGACTCACTAGTCCTTGCATTCATTCACACTTAGAAACACAAATTCCAGAACTTTTCAGAGAAGTGATAACCTCACTTCCTGTCTGCAGAAAAAAAGCTTGTAGAATCCAAAGAGACTTTTATTTTGTAGGGACAGTGTTGCTGTGTCTGTAGGAAGTTGAACCTGGTCAACTCTCTGAGGTAGCCAGGTTTGTTGGACTCACTCTGCAATTAAGTCACAAACAATCCAGGAACTTGTGGGATTCAATAAGAAACCTGTGGGGTTCAATTGAAGCATGATTCCATCTGTAGGACTCATGAGTCCTTGCATTCATTCACACTTAGAAACACAAATTTTCAGAGAAGTGATGACCTCACTTCCTGTCTGCAGAAAAAAAAAGCTTGTAGAATCCAAAGAGACTTTTATTGTGGAGGGACAGTGTTGCTTTGTCTGGAGGAAGTAAAAACCTCTGAGAGAGCCGGGTGTGTTGGACTCACTCTGCAATTCAGTCACAAACAATCCAGGAACTTGTGGGATTCAATAAGACACCTGTGCGGTAGGACTCACGAGTCCTAGCATTCATTCACACTTAGAAACACAAATTCCAGAATTTTTCAGAGAAGTGATAATCTCACTTCCTGTCTGCAGAAAAAAAGCTTGTAGAATCCAAAGAGACTTTTATTTTGTAGGGACAGTGTTGCTGTGTCTGTAGGAAGTTGAACCTGGTCAACTCTCTGAGGTAGCCGGGTTTGTTGGACTCACTCTGCAATTCAGTCACAAACAATCCAGGAACTTGTGGGATTCAATAAGAAACCTGTGGGGTTCAATTGAAGCACGATTCCATCTGTAGGACTCATGAGTCCTTGCATTCATTCACCCTTAGAAACACACATTTTCAGAGAAGTGATGACCTCACTTCCTGCCTGATGAGAAAAATCTCAGTTCAGGGTTAAGAATCTGAAGCGACTATTGTGTCTGACAAGTGTTGCTGCGTCTGGAGGAAGTTAAACCTGGTCAACTTGCCGAGACGTCGCAGATCTGTTGGACTAGATTCGTAATTTAGCCTCAAACGATGCAGAAACTTGCCGGATTCCATTGGAATACGATCGGACTCGGATGAGTCGTCGATTATACTGCGAAGAGCGTGGGTTAACTCTGACGCGCCCCCTGCTGGTCACTCATCATCAGCGACTGAACTCTTGGGATGAGAGGTGAAACGTTTTCCTCGGATTCTCGGTGTTGTCCTGTTTGAAAAAAGAAGCGTTCGAGTCAGTGACTCACGGGTTAGTGAAGCAGATGTGCTCCGGCTCTTCTCTCCAAAGGCCTGGCGTCGGATTCTTCTGGTTTCAATTATCCTCACGTCTGACTTCGCTCGCCTCCCTCTTGTCTCTCTCGCGCTTGTTTGCTATATCTGTCTCTCCGCCGTCATCCCGTCGCCTTAATCCTGTGACGGCTGAATCCCACTTCATCCCGCTGCTCTCTCCTCCGAGCTCGTCTGTCCATCTTCCTCTGGCTCATTGTCTCCCCCTCTCTCTCTCTCTCTCCGCTGTCATCCCTCCTCCCCCCTTCTTCCTCCAGCACCTTTTTTCTTCTTTTGTGCGTGAGCCTGTTGGAACCGTCGGCCACGGAGGCTTAACATTAATTGATGCTCTGGATGGAGCGAGGCTGAAGAGAGGAGGCTCCGGCTGACAAGGTTAATTCTGTTTTTCCTTCTCCTCGTCACCTGACGGCAATTAAACCCTTCGACATGCGTCGGGCGAGAATTCGAGTCGATGATGATTTTCCGGGGAAGGAGTCCGACTCACGTGTCGACTCGCTGATGATGAGTGACCAGCAGGGGGCGCGCCAGAGTTAACCCATGCTTTTCGCAGGATTGTCGACGACTCATCCGGAGTCCGATCGTATTCCAATGGAATCCGACAAGATTCTGCGTCGGTTGAGGCTTAATTATGAGTCGAGGCCAACAGATCTGGGACGTCTCGGCAAGTTGACCAGGTTTAACTTCCTCCAGACACAGCAACACTGTCACACACAATAGTCTCTTCAGATTCTAAACCATGAACTGAGCTTTTTCTCAGCAGACAGGAAGTGAGGTCATCACTTCTCTGAAAATGTGTGTTTCTAAGTGTGAATGAATGCAAGGACTCATGAGTCCTACAGATGGAATCATGCTTCAATTGAACCCCACAGGTTTCTTATTGAATCCCACAAGTTCCTGGATTGTTTGTGACTGCATTGCAGAGTGAGTCCAACAAACCCGGCTCCCTCAGAGAGTTGACCAGGTTCAACTTCCTCCAGACACAGCAACACTGTCCCTACAAAATAAAAGTCTCTTTGGATTCTACAAGCTTTTTTTCTGCAGACAGGAAGTGAGGTTATCACTTCTCTGAAAAGTAATTTTTTTCAAAAATTCTCCAGGATTATTTGTAATTTGTATAGAAGGACAGAATTGCTTCAAGAGTGAGTCAAACACACCTGAGTCTCTCAGAGACCTGACCAGGTTTAACTTCCTGTAGAAACACAGAATCACTGTTGCTCCACAATAGGAGTCTCTTCTGATTCTACAACTCTAAACTCAGTTTACACGCTTTTTTCTGCAGACAGGAAGTCATCACTTTTCCCAAACATTCTCCAGGATTGTTTGTTTCTAAGTATGGATCTATGCAAGGACTCATGAGTGCAACAGATGGAATCAGATTCCAATTTAACCCACAAGTTTTCAATCGAATCCCACAACGGTCCAAACGAATCCCACAAGTTTCCAAACCGATCTCACAAGTTTCTTTTTTCGTTTTCTGGATTGTTTGTGACAAAATTACAGAGCGAGTCCTTCAGACCGTAGGCGCTCTGAGGGGTTTAACTTCCTCCGCTGTCCCTTCACAATAAAAGTCTTAACCCAGATCACAAGCTTTTATGCGGCATACAGGAAGTGAGGTCATCACCCGCAGCCTAAAAAGTTCATTCATTTCCTGACGTTCTCCAGGAATTCTTTGTTTCCAAGTGGAAGTTTACAGAAGCCGGTGGCCTGGACCAGAACACACCAGAGCAGAGAACCGCTTCTAATAAACACGGAGCTGATTATGTTTGGAACGCGGCCGCTCTGGTGCTCCTATATTTACTCGGCATTCATCAGCGACTGGCACCCGGACATTCCTGCGTCAGACTTTCGGCACACAATGGCACCGTAATCCTTGTTGTACAGGGGCCCCGAAAACAAAACAGAGCACCACCCATGACCACAGAGGAGTGTGTGTGTGTGTGTGTGTGTGGAGACAGGAAACGAGAGTGATGGAGGGCGAGTGTGGGTTGTAGCTGCAGATAAGAAGTGATTAAAGAGCGAGTGGCAGAAGCAGACGTGTCGAGCTGATCCAGCTAACTGGTCACTCATCAGTCTTCTAATGGTGTGCATGTGTGTGTGTGTGTGTGTGTGTGTGTGTGTGTGTGTGAGAGAGCGTCGACTTTAAGTGAACGATGACGCCACAGGAAACGTTTTCACTCGGCATCAGCGCGAGCAGATGTTTTCTCTTTTGTTTCCCCACTTGTTGATTTGTTCTCCTCTGTCACCTTTTGTTCGATTCTCTCCTTCTTTTTTTTTCTATGAATTCTGACTTCACCTCCTCCGTCATCTTCATCGCCCGCACTGAGCTCACTTCCTGCCGAGTTTCTGTTCTCGAAAAATCTTCGTCTCGTTCTCATGCGTCCGGTTTATTTTCTCATCGCATTGTTTGTGCTTTTTTTTCTCTGACATTTCGCCGTTGTCGGCACTTTTTCTGAAACTTTTTTTTAAAAGTTTACCACGGAAACTAAACTAAAACACATTGTGAGTCTATTCCCTCAATAGCATCTCGTCGCGTGGCGACGTCGGTAGGATTGATCTCCTCCGAGTTGCTCCCCTCGGACGATTAGAAGCTCATTATCCTTCTCCTCTCCTGACACGCCGGGGTTCAGGTGCTAAATGGAGGTCGCCATTGTGGCGTCCCCCCCCCCCACCCCACCTGACGGCGAGAGATAAAGCGCCGGCGCGGCGGCGAGGTCGACTCGCGACACTTAAAGCGCTCGCTAATAGACGCCGAGGGAATCCCAGCCATTGTCAGCGGGATTAGAGGGAAGCTAAACAATTAAGAGACGCTATTGTGTCTGTCGACGACGTGTCCATTGTTTTTAGATTCCTGCGCCAGAGTCGGCTAATGGGTCTTTAGATAAAGTTTAGAAACTCACCACTTTGATCTGCTCTTCTAATTACGGAGTCTTGCGGGTCACTTGTAAGTCATGGCAGTTTAGTAGGAAGAAGAGGTAGAGCTAGTGTTTTTTGGTCTCTATTGGCTCAGATTGACACAAAAAAATGTGTAAAGAAACTAAATAAATTAACTTTAAGGAAGCAACATGGTTCTCACCCACTGCTTCACAATTTCCTGTAACGTCCGCTTCCACCATACAGCGCCCCCTAATGGACATGGAAGAAGGAAAACAGAAGATCACAAGGAGTTAAAGATACATTTTCCTGCTGCCAACAAAAAATAAATGTCAATAAAGTTATTATTTTTGTTGTAAGTTTACCCATATTTCTTTCATTTTGATAGTATTAATTTCTCAACATCTTTTTTTTTTAATCGGTACTTAAATTAAACATTGTTTAACTGACTTGAACTATTTGTTTAAAAAAGATAAAGGAAAAAAATCAAAAACACTATAGTAAACATTTTTGACAACAACATTTTTGGAAACATTTTAAATGTTTTTTGAATGATTACCAACAGAAACTCAGGATTATTTATCTTCTTTTTTTTTTTCATGTAGATCCGTATGTTATATTTTATTCTTATTAACAAAAAAGTAAACAAAAGAAGAAATGTACTTAAAAAATAACTTTAACATGGTTAAGTTTGCAACAGATCATTTCTTTAATTGTCTGAAAAAAACAGCAAATATGTTGAATGTTGAAAACTAAGTAGAAAATAAAAGTTACATGACAAAAGAAAATTATTTATTATTTAGCCAAAGGGAAGCATACAAGACAAATGCTAAAAAATTAAAGATATATAAAATAGATTCTCTGTAATAAAAACAAAGCAGTTTATCTGCTGTTAAACAATATTTACAAAAGAATTTAAAAATAATCCTAAAATATATACATTTTCATTTATATGAAGATAAATGTAGGATATTAACGTTTAAAATATAGATTAGAACATCAACATCAACGAAAAGTACTAAACATAAATGTGCTCACATGGAGGTGGAGTCTGTCCCAGCTACTTAGGGTACGAGGTGGAGGACGCCCTGTTCAGGTCTCTAGTCCATTCATTATTGAATAGAATAATCTTTTTGGTTTAATGGTGACGACAGTAAAGATTAGAATAAAATAAATTAAATAAAATAAAAAGAGATACAATTAAAGATACAAAATAACTGCTAGTTCCAACTTTCTCACTCTGACAGTCTATGACACGTGTGTGTTTGGGTTCAAGGGACAGTTGGGGGTCCCAGAGTTCGGGGGGCGCAGACAGAGGAACTGTGAGGACGCGGAGCTGCTCCCTCGGCTGGAAGAAGAAGAAGCCGTCCAGTGTTTTCTCTGCTCAGTCTGTTTCGTATTAAAGCAGCGGGAGAACCGGCCGCTGTTTTCCTGCGTCTGGACGGAGCAGCAGAGCTCGGGCGGGAGTCGGACTAAATGTTTTCCAGGAAAGTGTCCAGCTGAACGCGGAGGTCGACGCCGAGGTGAGCGGCTCCGAAATCCAGGCTCAGATTATTGTTTCAATCCCAGCTGAAGGTTTTTGTGTAATTGGATTTGAACTACATCCAGTGTGAGTGTGTGTTTGGACGGTGTGCGTCTGCTAATATGTGTTAATGTGTGTGTGATGGAGTATGTGTGTGTCTGCTTATAAGTGTGTGTAAGATGTGTTTGTGCATGCGTGTGTGAATATGTTAATGTGTCAATAGGTATGTGTGTTTTAATATGCGTCTGTTTGCGTGTGTGTCTTTTACTGCGTGTGTTTGTGTACAGTAAAAAGTTTATGTGTGTATATGTTGTGTGTGTGCTTGTATACAGTATAGGTGGGCGTGCGTGTGTGTTTATATATGTATAGGTGTGTGTGTGTGTGTGTGTGTGTGTGTGTGTGTATGTATGTGTATTTCTAGGTGTGTGTATGTAAAGGTGGGCGTGCATGTGAGTGTGTTGGTGTGTGTGTGGATGTATATGTTTAGTTGTGTGTGTGTGAGTGTGTATGTATGTGAGGTGTGTAAAAGTTTGTGTGTGTGTATATGTTGTGTGCGTGTATAAGTGTGCGTGCGTGCGTGTATATGTTGTGCATGTCTGTGTGTGTGTGTGCTTGTATACAGTATAGGTGTGCGCGTGTGTGTATAGGTGGGCGTGCGTGTGTGTTTATATATGTATAGGTGTGTGTGTGTGTGAGTGTGTATGTATGTGTATTTCTAGGTGTGTGTGTGTAAAGGTGGACGTGCATGTGATTGTGTAGGTGTGTGTGTGTGGATATATATGTTTAGTTGTGTGTGTGTGAGTGTGTATGTATGTGTATGATTAGGTGTGTGTGTATAGGTGTTAGTGTATGACTGTGTGCGTGCATATATGTATGTATAGGCGTGTGTGTGCTCGTGTGTATGTATATGTATGTCTAGGTGTGCGTTCTTTTGTGTATTTATGTGTATGTCCAGGTGTGTGTATGTGTGTGTATAGGTGTGTTTTTACATATATATGTGTGTGAAAAGGTGTATGTATGTATAGGTACGAGTGTGTGCGTGTGTATAGGTGTTAGTGTGTGACTGTGTGCGTGCGTATATGTATATATAGGAGTGTGTGTGCTCGTGTGTGTATATGTGTGTGTATGCGTAGGTATGTGGGTGTATGTGTGTCTCAGGTTTGGGCTGCCATTCAAAGCAGGATAGTAAAACCAGAGGAATTTTTGTTTCATTTCCGTTTGTTTTTTTTTAAGTGTCTTTCATGTCCAAACGCAGCTGCCGACCAGTTTGAGGATAAACATCACACCACGACCGGTCGACTGCTCCGGTCTGACGTCGCCAGGGGTCGTCCAGAGGAGACTCCGGTGATGATGGTCAGAACCTTGAATCCAAAGTCTTGGAAAGAGAAGCCTTTGAATACAAAGTGAAAAATAATGAATCCGGAGAAGTTTTGAACTGGGAGAAGTTTTGAATCCAACATTTTAATATTTTGCCCATAGGTCAGTCTAGGTCAATCCAAGACAAGGTAATCTGTACATCCAGGTCCGTACCAGGAAGAAAGAAGAAGTCGAATTTATAGTGAGTCGTCTTTATTCATCCACTTCACTCGAGCACACTAATCTGTATTTCGTCCACAGTGGTCGCAATGTTTCCGCCGCACACGGACACGGAAGTCTCTTAATATTCCCGGCGATCTCCTCAAAAGTCATTAAACCTGTTGGGCTGATTGACTTTGAGTGCCGTAGAAGACGCATTAGTGAGGGTTAAAGAAATTCTGCTCGTCGCCACATCCATCACCGCTCGCCGCCGCCTTCTAATGAGGGTCCTCGGCGCGACACGGAGTAATTAGAGAATTATGAAAGGCCGAGGTGACACTGACCTCATTACGAGGGGGAAGATCAAACTAACCACCCGTGACTGATGAAGGCCGCCGTGACTGAGTCGACGCCGCCGGGGCGCCTCGGTCTTCCGCCCGCCCGCCTACGGATTTGCACGTAAACAAACAGGTGGAATGTGCCGGCGGCGTCGCGCGGTCACTGCGGGAGTTATGACTCACCAAGAGAGGAAGTGGCGACGGCCTCGACCTTTCATGGTTACTCGTGGTCATGAGGTTTAGTGAACTAAACAAGTGATTGTTTCTCAAAGGAATCGCTCAGTTCGTCCTGATGTTCAAGAGAACCTCAAGAAGTCCCTACATTGTCCACGCTTTTTCAATCCATTGATCAACCATGTTACGCTGGAAAAACTGTGCTCTGTCCCAAGTGCACTGTTTTACAGTACACTTTAAGACAGTGCACGTACTTGCGAAGTGCACACATATTCAACAAGTAGCATTTTCTTAAATCAAACACTGCTGCTACACACTTACCGGAAATGACTTGACGGCTTCTTCTTCTACTACTTTTTTAATGCTGATTGAAACATTTTTTTCAGTTGTTTCATTTTGTCACTGCTATTGTTGTGTTGTTTTGTGTAAGATTTGTGTTTTCTCAAGACATTTATGCCGGTATCTGCTCCAATGACTCCTCGTCAGTGACGTAGCTTCAGTTGAGCGCCATCTACCTCACTAAGATGGCGGACGTTGAGGGTGGAAAGTGTCCACCGATCCACACTCAACTTTCTGGCCAATTCATTGCCCTCTACTATTTTCTCACACTGCTCATTGGGACGTACTCAAATTATTAACTGTAAGTGCAGAAGTACGCGATTTGGGACTACAGTCGAAGTAGTTTTGAGGGTCCAAATGAGGGGAAGCAAACTTTTGGTACAACCCTACCTCTTACCTATGGACTACCTTGAAAATGCAAGCTGGTTTCTAAATCAGCTAGCATTTTCTGTACTCCTTGGCAATCTAGATTCTACACTGCTTACACCACAGATTGGTTCCTGCAAAGATGTTCATCACCAGAGGAAAGTTCTTCTTGGAGACCCTGAAACTCTTTCTTCAGCTGTAACAGAACCCAGAAGAGATAAAAGCAGTGGTTACGGTGGTTCTTAAAGGGTTAAAATCAGGAGCTATTGTGGGAGATGATCCCTCAGTTAGGAGGATCTTCTGCAATTTCACGTGCATCCGATTAAAATTTGTCCTGTAAGAACCAGGGTTTAACTTTCAAAACTCGGTCTTGCAAGGTTTGTGGGACTCTCCGAGTCATAGGTCTTTGGGTTCGTAAGGTTCTCCAGAGGTTCACAAGAGAGTCCATGTCTCAACACCAAATTCAAATCAAATCAATCAATGGAACAGAAACAAACTGGCATTTCAATTGTTCTTTTTTAGGTGATTGAAACTTTCTCCAAGCTCCTTGACCAAGTTGAGGGACTCTTCGTGTTGTAGATCTGTTGGTTAGTCAGGTTCTCAACACGTTCACAAGAGAGTCCATGACATAAACAAAAGTCAAAGGAAGCAATTAAACAGAAACCACCAAACGTTTTTTAGGGGTATTTTTAAGAGTGAATTACATCCAGGTTGTTTCCATGACATCTGGAGATGGTATTAAAAAGGCAGGTACTTGGTATAAACCTGGATGGTTCTTGCAAAGATTTTCGGCACCAGAAGTGTTCTTCTTCAGTGTTCTCGTGGGAGTTCCTCGTACAACTATAAAAGAACCCAGAAGATATAAGAGGTCTCTCTTCTTTGACGCCCTGGCCAGGTTTATGGGATCTGCTCATTCAATGCGAGGGTTCAAGAGGTCCACGACTGAAAATAAAGTTCCAAAAGAACATGGAGTCGCCTGAAGGAAGTCACTCAAATGTAGAAAAGAAAATGGATTCTGGAAAAATGCACAAGTTTGGAGCGAATGTGGTAAAACAAGTGCTTTGTGTTTTCCTTTGAGGGACAAACGAAAAAGTCTGAGATGACTGAAGTCAAATGAGAAACATCTGACGGGGACGACGAGGAGCTGGCAGGACTTTCAGTAGATGTGAAGTGAAATGTGGGAAATATTCTCGCCGGTTTTCACAGATTCAAAAACTCAATCCAGGCAATTTGTCAAAGTAAGCAGCGACTCCGACAAGAAGAGTGAAACTGAAGAAACCTGAGAATGGCGGCTCTTAAGTGCGAGTGATTTCTGAGACTCCAGAGATGATTATGAGAAACACGCCGGCTCTCCGGACGCTCTGCCAAGAACAGCAAACTGGATTAGAGAAGTTTGGGAGGTGAAGTGTTCCCGCGGCTAATGAGCACGGACTCACTTATGACGAGGAGGCGAACGGTTCTGTGAGCGGCCGCGGCTCGCGTGCAAGATGTGTTGAGATGGCCAAAGACTTCATTAACTTCAAAACGCCGTCATCAATCATCGCGTCTGTCAGGAACCGTAATCCAGTCCCACTGTCGGCGAGAAGAAGAAGTGTGGCTCGTCTACAATAACACCGTTTTGGACTCATAATGAAGATGATTAGATGTATCTATTAGGAATCCACAACCACTGAAGACATTTTTTTACGACTCGAGGAAAATTTCCAAGACGACTTTTCTCAGTTCCACTTTCACTCCCTTTTTCTTTTTTTTTTTACGACAAAATCCAACTGCAAACTCAATCTTTAGTCTCACAATAGTGCGAGGGATTGACTTTATGTGGCCCTGAAATATTTATTTTCACAAAGAACTGATCAATGATGCTCTGATGAAGCTTCACGAAACAGTGTCATGTTGTTTAGAGGTCAGCAGGTGGCGCCATCAGTTTAAAAATGATGTTTCATTAGAACAGTTGTTCAAAACAAAGGAAAATAGAGACCGCCATCTAGTGGACTCAGAAAATAATGACACTGCTTCATGAAGCTTCACCAGACCATCACTAGATTTTATAAATGTTATAGAATTCTTTTAGGATTTTCTTAAAAAAAAGTAACCTGTCATTGGAACTTCTGAGAAAATAATAGGTCTTTTTTGTGTCTCTTTGTATTGTATTTCTTTTTAGTGTGTGTGTGATTTTTATGAATATAAATAAAATGTTTTTGTTTTGTTTTGTTTAAGAAGATAAATGTGCTAGATGGGTCTTATGTCCGTGGAGAGTCAAAATGGCGGATGTATTTTTAGCAAATGTGGAGGTATGGAAACAAAAAAGACTGACTGATGTCTCTGGACCATCAGATCCTCAAAAGGATCTTCTTGAATTTTCCATTTCTGCATTTGTTACTAGTGATGGGTTGATGAAGCTTCATGAAACAGTGTCATGTTGTTTAGAGGTCAGTAGGTGGCGCCATCAGTTTAAAAATTATGTTTCATTAGAACAGTTGTTCAAAACAAAGGAAAATAGTGCAGAGACCGCCATCTAGTGGACTCTGAAAATAATGACACTGCTTCATGAAGCTTCATCAGACCATCAGTATTTGTTACTGTAAAATCTAGCTCGACAAGTCAAAGGTCACATTTTTTTCCAATCGAGTGTTGGTTACTACAAATTCCAACTACAAAGTGAGACTAGAAACACATGCGAGGCAGACGTGTCACATGCTCCCATAATGTGACGCAACAGTTGTTAATAGAACCTCTACATTGACTTTCCATGTAAATCATTGGCTTGCTGTGAGACTAAAGAATTTTCATGTTTCTTATCTAAGTCCCTCAAGAACATATTCGTCCACCACCAGAATTGACTGAACATCATTAAAGGACATCAGTGACAGTTGGTCAACGTCATGTCGGCTTAGTCAACATTTAAAATATGGCCTTTTTTTACTTCAACAGCATTCTTTTGCCTTATTCCTTTCTAGGAAGAGGTTGCGGAGCATCTGGAGCAGAACCACATCCTTAATCTGGGAAAGTATTTTATCCAAATTGAATCCATATGTTGTTGTGGAATTCTCAGTGAATTTGAGTCATTATTCTAATTTTTATGTTTCATTTTAACCAGAGGTGAGAATTAAATAACCCTCAGGGTTACAATATATACTGTGACAGTTGCAAGAGGCCTACAGCCAAAACAAACAAGAGATGAATTAAGAGAAAAAAAGACATAAAAAACTTTTTTTTGTATGTGATATATTGTAACATGGGAAAAATAACGAAAAAGAAAAAAGGCAAACGATGAAGTGGAATTTTGCCATGACATTATTATATACATCTAAGTAAGTTTTTATTTATTTTGTTACATTTCCTATTATACACATTTAAAGATATGAGGTAAGTAAGTAAGTTAGTAAGTAATATTTATTTATATAGCGCTTTTCGAGACCAGGGTCACAAAGCGCTTAAACAATCAAAACAATACTCAAAAAAGTATATACACTTTAAAGATCAAGATAATACTGAGAACAACACAGGAGTTCCAGAAATTCAAGGAAAAGCCTGAACAAATAGAAACGTCTTAAGATGTTTCTTAAAGGAGTCAGTAGATCCATCAAGCGCAAAGAGAGAGGAAGATCGTTCCAAAGCTTAGGAGCAACAGCCTGAAAAGATTTCTCTCCTCTGGTCCTGAGTTGTGTGCGTGGAACCATCAGTAGATTCTGATCCACAGACCTCAGAGCCCGAGCTGGGGTGTAAGGCTGGATCAGATCAGTGATGTAAGGAGGAGCCTGACCATGAATAGCTCTGAAAGTAAGAACCAGAATTTTAAAGTTGATCCTGAAAGAAACTGGAAGCCAGTGAAGAGTTTTAAGGATCGGAGAAATGTGAGTTCTTCTACTAGAGCGGGTCAGAATTCTCGCTGCAGAGTTCTGAATCAACTGCAGACGAGACAGCTCCTTCTTGTTAAGACATGAAAACAAACTGTTACAATAGTCGAGACGAGAAGAAACAAACGCATGGATTACAAGCTCCAGATCATGTTCCGACAACATTTTCCTAAGTTTAGAGATTTTTCTCAGTTGAAGGAAAGTTTCTGGTCAGTTTTCTGCAGTGTTGAACCAGAGACATGTCTTTATCAAATACAACACCCAGGTTTCTCAGGCTCAGTTTGACAGACTGACCTAAGTCACCCAAGTACTGACTCAACCCTGGAATCTTATCATCAGGAGCAATCACCAGTGTTTCAGTTTTGTCCACATTTAGCTGTAAAGTGTTTTCACTCAGCCATTGTTTGATTTCTAGCAAACAATTGACTAAGCTGTTCAGCCTCTGGGGCTCAGTTGGATCAAAAGAGCAGTAGAGCTGGATGTCATCAGCAAAAATGTGATAAGAAAAATCTGGGAAATCTCTGAGGGGAATCAAGTACAGCAAAATGCCTGGTATTCTGTCCTGACACCGGCAACACTGACAACAAAAGTATCTGATTCTGCTATAGAATATTTATACTTTCAACCCTTGAAAACAAATGTGTTTCGTAGTATCCCTTGTGTTGTCTTTGGGTCAAGGTCAACGACATCACTGGCTTCCATAAATACATATGCAGCGGTGGAGGTTGTTCACTTTTACCCAGAAGCAACAGAAGGAATACCAGGGGCCTTAGGGTCACCTTGACCCTGAGATAACACAAGGATTTAGAAAATATCAACAAAAGGAAAAATTAAAGAAAAAAAACCCTCAGAGAACTTTAGTTAGTCATATATAGAGTTGAACTAGTAAAAGTTTCACGTCATAATATTGTAGTTTTATTGTGACCTCCTGAGGGTCCTAAATCCGGTGAGACCCAGGACTGATTTTGACTATATGATGACAACTTTATACGTGATAACATTTGAGTCCCTTGCATTCACACAAACATCAAATTGAGGGCAGCAGCATGTGAAGCCGCTGCTGTAGACAGATTTTAATTGATGATTTTTTTTTCTTTTTAGTTTGTATCAAACAACTTCATCTGAAGCTCAAAGACAACATGTCTTTATTCCCGTCTGCCGTCTGTCTCCAGGTGGGCCTCCAGAGGTGTCGGACAACCTGGCCCACATGCTCGAGCGGTAAACGTGAGCGATTCAGAGGGGAAGCAGCAGCAGGTGAAGTCTGGCTCAGAGAAGATCCGTCTCCTTCATCAGCAGGATTCATTAACCTAAACGCTGAGTGCTTCACTCCCAGAAGACCCCCTGCTCTAAAAATACCCCTCTCTCTCTCTCCTCCAGACGTTCCACCTCCACCCGAGCCTCATCACTCTCTCGTGCCGCTCGCGCTCACCCGAGAGCTGCTACTTTTGTTTGTGCAGCGTTTCAAAAGCCTCACCTCCACCTGTGCTCCGTCATCCCACCGGGAGGATTTCTATATTTATCATCCTCTGCTGAGCTGGGAGGAACCCACGAGGTCAGAGAAGAGACAGGATTCTTACGGCACAAACACTCGCTTCCTCTCGCTGAATAAATTGCCACAAAGTTGCGAGTTCGAAACAGAACTTAAAGAGTCTCCGCTTTGTCTGCTGCCACGTTTGACTCGGGTGGATTCTTCAGAGACGTTTTTTCTTCCCGAGCTAACGAGAAAAGTGATGCAGACGAGACTGACAGCGACTGTCGACTTCACTCCCTCCTCTGGCGTGATGGTACATGTGGAGGTAAACTTTTGGTTTCGGCTCTTCACATTACAGTTTGAGTCGTACTGCGAGACCCGATTCAAGACTTTTTTCATGTCAAATGTACTTCCAAAAAGTTTTGATGATTCATAAATCAGCCAGATTTGTTTGTTGACTAGCTAGCCACTCTGTTGTCGACTAGCTAGCCAGTCTGTCGCCCACTAGCTAGCCGATCCCTCACCGACTAGCTAGACGCTCCGTCGGCCACTAGCTAGCCGGTCCGTTGACAACTAGATAGCCGGTCCTTCGCAAACTAGCTACCTTGTCCGTCGTTGACTAGCTAGCTTGTCCGTAGTTGACTAGCAAGCTTGTCCGTCGCTGACCAGCAATCTGCTTTGTCGCCAACAAGCTAGCCGCTCCTTCGCCGAGTAGCTAGCCGCTCTGTCGCCGACTAGCTAGCCCCTCCGTCGGCCACTAGCTAGCCGGTCCTTCGCAAACTAGCTAGCTTGTCCGTCGTTGACTAGCTCGCTGTTCTGTCTTTGTCTAACTCGCTAGTCCGCCTATGTCTAGCTCACCAATCCGCCGTTGGCTAGCTCGATATTTGTTGTTGGCTAGCTCATTTATTGTTGCGACTAGCTCACTATTTGTCATTGACTAGTTCGCAATTTTACGGACCTGAAAACTATTTTGAATATGTGTGTTGAAGTGTTTCATGAAAACAATCAGTAAGACTTGAGTTAAACGTAAACAGATGAGATGGACTCATCTGGATGTTTAGAACTCTTTGCTTTTGACTCGTGTTCACAGCCACGTGTGACTCAAGTCCCAATTCTATTGTCCTTTATTTCCTCGCAGATGATTGATTACGTCTGAACCTAATGGACTCCATAGGCCGACTCAAAATTAATTACATTTTAATGAGTCATTATAACTTCCTACAAAACAACCATGACCCTCAAATATGATGAAGAGGTCTGACTGAAGAAGACCATGAGTCCAACAACGATCTTACCAAGCATCTAAGTGAGTGGCAACCCTCTTCCTGTCGAGTCATCTGCATTAACTGACTCTCCTTGGATCAAATGTGGGACTCCCAAGAGTTGAGAAGGACGACTCACTTAAAAGTTTTTGGCTCATTTTCCTTTTGTACATCACTCTTGCGTGATAATAAACACAATGTTTGATCTCTCCTGCAGATGTAGGACTCAAAGTTGTGAGTCAGTAGGGAGGAGAATTCACGACTCACAGGACAGATGTGGGTCAATTGAATTACTCACACTAATTACAACGATAAACCTAAAGTTGCCGATGACTTCTAAAACTCTGGCTCTCACACACGCACAGATAAGAGATGATTTAAAAAGCCTCAGCGGTCCCTCTCCCGGTCTAATCCCGGACTAAAACCCCTGTCTAGACTGGTCGCGTCCACATTTTTGAGTAATGGAGTGTAAAATGTTGTCTGTTAGCGCGCAGGCAGGGAAGTCCAAAGGTAAGTGTCGGTTGTAAAACAAATAAAACTGCGCTTCAGGGACATTCTGGGAAAACCGCGAGCAGCCTTTTGGACGCGACACAAATAACTCAGCGCTAAGTAAGTTTTTATTGTCGCGCTGGGATGCGACTCTCCGTCCAAACCCAACTTAGATGGGAGCAAATTGTTAAACGAAGCATGTGAAAATAGAAATAAATTCAGATATTCTCCGCGGGCCCCGAGAACAGACGGATCACGGAGGAGGGAGATTTATGTTCGTCAATATTTCACGGGGCTGTGGGGGAGGTCCGAGAGAGAGCGTCCCGAAGAGATAATGATGTGTTGCAGGAAAACACGGAGATGGATGTTGGAGGTTTGGAGGACGGAAGGCTGTCACAGGGAAACGCTAATGATGAGGAATATGAGGGTCACACAGAAAGGAGCCTGCGGCAGCAGAATGTGGACCTCAAGTTCTCACCTCCTGATGATCCTGACATGGCCACTGGGCCCAGAGGTGGAGCTCCTGGACAGGACCCTACAAATGAGTCTCACATCCAGAGAGCGTGGAGAACTTTTGTTCATGCTAACTAGCACGCACACTAACTGCTTATTAGTCGTTTGATCTCATAAAATATGAAAAACAAGACTACTCATTTATTTTGATTCGTTTGTCACGACTCATTCTTCACTTGTCAGGATTGAGTTTAGTAAGTAGGTCAGGACTCAAGACTTGACACACAAGTCTTAATCTTTTTTTTTAACATTTCCACATTAAATAAAGATACATCCTTCCACCGAGGGAAATTGATGTACTTTTAAAGTTGCTACTTAGAGTCGTTCTGGTGCCACAAACCAGCTTCCAGTCGGGAACAGAATCTTCTCTAAAGAGAGTCTTAATGACATTTAATAAGACATGGATTTTTGATGTTTGACTCTTTCGTTCTGCCCTTAAACTTTGGGTTTGGTGCAAAATTTTGATCACCTAACTAAAAAGCTGCTCTGTTCTACTACACCTGTATCTTGTGGAGTGCCACAAGGTTCTATCCTCGGACCCTTCACTGATCATTTCAATCAATTCTTTTTCAGATGTTGTTACAAAATATGTGCCTGAGAGATTTCTTATATTATATATTTAGGTTCTGACTTTGTATCTGTGGCTCATTTATTGTGAATAATTTGGCACAACTCCTTTGTCGTGATACGTTTGTTGTGATTTATTGTTGTGACTCCGAAATTGCTGTTGTGACTCGCAATTCACTTGTTCCGATGTATGTGTTGTGATAAATTTTCTGCGACTTATTTTTCATTTGTTGTGATTCATTGTTCTGACTCACTTCAACCCTCACCCTTGGTTTTGAATCCATTTTTTTTAAATGTACATGTCGCTTTTCTGGTAGGTGTTTCAAACACAGAAGCCTCCCTCGCATTTAAGTTTTGGACTTTGTAGAGGATCTGAGGGTCTGTACGGGGTCATCACGATGTCAACTAAGTCTCTTATTCAAACCCAGACATCCAACCGTCCCGCTCATCTGCCGGGGCACCGATGGTCCGCGACACTCTTTCATCCCTGCTTCCGTAAAAGACTCGACTCACACCAGCAGCACGACTTGAACGCCTGACGCGACGTTTCTGGATCCTCAGCAGCAGATTTGTGTTTCATCAGCAACTGCAGGAGCTTTCTTTCATGATTTCCCCCAAGCGAGCTGGAGCAGAGGAGGAATCAGTTCAGAGCAGAACTTCACACGAGGCTCTCCAGCAGCAGCACCATCGCTAAACAAAAGTCCAAACCTCTCTCTGAACTCAGCAACTTTAAGTGTATAATAGCAGGCAGCACATAAAATATTCAAAAGGACTTAAATATCCCAGCAAATCTGACCACATTTCCAGAAACTGTTTTCCCTGCTGGCTCAATTATTTCCCTGCAACGCTGTTTGTATGCAGAATCTGCCGCGGGCTTTTTCGGGTTCTGCTGGTGGAAATAGAAATCTGACTGTTGAGTAGAGGATGTTTGTTTGTTTAAAAAAAAACAACTAATTCACCAAACATCATCATGTGTTTCCATCTCGTCTGCGCCTTGGAAGCTATTTCAGGTCGGCTCAGTTAATTGATCCTCCGTCGTTCTCGCACCTCCTTGTTCTTGTCTCCTTGTAAGATGTTCCTCCATTTGTTCCAGCACATGTCCGACATCTTCCGTCGGCGCTGTTTCAGTCCCAGATCGCCTCGAAACTGCCTTTGATTCTTAAAACGCTTTTTTGTCTCGACACCCGGAAAGTGTGGCTCTTCCATTTCCTTGCCTCGCATGGTGGAATTTTTTTTATCAGTGAAGGTTGTTGCATTTGTCAGATCTTATTCATCACATTGAATCTGTGTTTCAGAAAACACAGTCTCATCCCCTGATTGTTGACTGAAGTTCATGCGGTTCACGTTGAGTTGCTGACTATTTAATCACGAAAATCTCCAAAAAATAAAAAGCTATTGTGTTGAAATATTGGTAGTTTTAAAGCGCTTTATTCCAAGATAAGATCACCCCATGATTCAGTTATAACCTACTCGTGTCTCGGGTAACAACTTGCTGTAAAACACGACAACAAAAGTTCAGTTCCAGTAAAAACCATCAAAGAGAATTTTTAAGAATGGCATGGCTGTAATTGAGGATCCAGAGTTTTGCTGTTGCATAACAGAATACATGATCTTCGCAAACCCACAAATAACAACTTTAAAAACCTCAGCTGGTGATACAGTTACAGTAGCAATAAGGGCTGTGTATTGGGAAGAATCTGGCGACACGATACTTATCCCAATATAGGGGCAACGAATATTGCGATACTGTAGTAATTAGTATATATTTGTAGTATTGTCAAGTACTTTTGACTCTGGTGTTGCAGAATTTTAGACCACATGACTCTTGACAAAGTCGTAACTGCTTTCATTTGTTTTGAAACCAAATTATGTCCAAACATTAGCTTTAAAAAGCGGCAGGAGTCGACTGTATCCTCTCGTCCTCAGTAATCGACGGGATCTCAAAGGGAATTCAATGTTCATTTAGCTGCAGAGGATGTAATGACTGCTGCCATCTAGCAGCCGAAAGTTTAATTGCAACAGAAAAATGAACAAATTACTTTTTGCATTTCAATTGTAAAAAATAGAGTTATTTTATTTTAGACACACATTATTGAACAATAAACCATTAAGAAAAACTGTGGTTACATACTTTTTGTTGTTTGAAATAATCGATGCAGTGCTGTCGAATATCATGTATCGAGTATCATGGAAAAGAGTATCCCGATATATCACCATATCGCTATTATAACACCCGTGGTAGCAATAGGGTTGTTGATAGCTTAGCATCATTAGCATTGATGTGGATTCAACTCTTTGTTGTTGATTTTTACATATTTCCTCATTAGATAAATCCTCCATCTTGAATCAATTTTCACTAAAGTTAGACCTTCCCTTGAGAGCGAGCAGGAACATCATTCTGGTGTCACAATACAGCCACCAGTTTAGTCCTAGTAGGCTTTCGAAGTCATGACTGAATATGTTCTATTGAACGTCTTAATGACATTTTGTATGAAATGGATTCTGGATATTTGACCATGAAAATATTAGTTGTTCTGTGCACACATAATCTACTGTCTCTGTCACTTGTGGAGTGCCTCAAAGTTCTATCCTTGGACCCTTGTTCCACTTACCCACCCTCCGCTTAAAGGTTAGCTTTACCAAAATAATTTAACAATAACTTAGTATAAAAATAAAATAAAATGGTTTATAAACATCTTGTTCAACCTTCGAGAATCATTTCCTTGATCCTGTCATCCTGAGATGTGGTAAAACTTTTGTTAAGAGTATATGGCGTCGCACTAGAAGCTCAGGCGTGACAAGCTTTGCTCGGTGGTTGGGATTCCAAAAATGGTGGATAAAGCCTGGGGTGTCAAATATATCAACTATTAAAGTTTTTTTCAACGTTCTCAAAGACACGTGACGACGATGTGGAGGTCCTTGATCTGGCGAATTATTCCAGCGAAACGGAGCTCAAACAACGTGAAATATTAAATCTCCTCCTTCTTGTAAGATCGTTTGAAGATTTCGACGTTTGGCCGCAAAGTCTCCCTTGTCATGTTCACACTCTTTCCTGTCTCGTCTCTCGTTTAAACGAGCTTCCACGAGCTGAACTCCGCAATTAGCTTCAAATCAGGCGACAGGCGGCTGAAATTAGCGGCGCGTTCAGCAGACGGCGCGATAACGAAGAGGCCTCCACTTAAACACTTTACGTCGAGTGTAATTACGGGCGAGCGAACAATAACGAAGAGCTTCGTCTCTCCACACGTGAGGCTTCATCATCGTCTCTTTGTCCTCCGCGTTCGGATCACCAGCGCCGAAGATGTTTTAAATAGCGGCTCCGTTCATCGCTGGACATGTACGAGTCTTTTGTTTCTACTCATCTATCCCTTCTTTTATTTTTTTTTCTTTAATCTACCGCCTGTCATGCTCACTGTGTTTTCTCTTGTCTCTTCACTCAAAGTTGCTCTACTTCTTTTTGGTTTGTGGGGTAAAAGTTACATCAGTGTGCGCTTCAGTTGTGTACTTTAGGGTTACCTTGGTAATTTTGTTTAAGGTTAACTATAAGACAACTAAAGTGACAGTTATCGCAAATTTCACCATTTTTCTACTCACCCTAATGTCGACTAAGGGTTGGGAGTAATTTGTGCCTTTTTTCGGTTACAGGATGAAATGAATGTTTCATGCTAATGTAGCGACGAGCGCTCACTTTTCTTCGTCCAAAAAGACAGACCAAAAAACATCCAAATACCTCTGTACTACTCGACTGTAACGTCCATCTTGTATTGAAGCCTTAGTCTATATTTTGAATTAGTTCGTAGCGGAAGCTTACAGTGTCTCAGGGTAAATCGTTCGTAAACTACCATCATCTCCGCAATGATGCACACACTGCCTTACCCTGGGACGCTGGGACTTTCCGCTACAAACTTGTTTAAAAGCTGACTGTTTTCACCCGACTCAGTCTTCCTCTCCAAGATGCAGTAAGTCCCTCATCATGACCATGTTTTGAAGTTATTACTTTATAAAGTTCTCCCCTGTCGGAAATCTTGACGAACAAGAGGTTACAAGAGCGGAGTCCATTATGATGCAATAATGGTTTCACTCATCATCCAGCCAGCTGAAATAACACCCTGCTTTGTTTATACAATGAGGTGGAGACCTTCGGGATTGATGACGCACGGTGACAAACGTTGATGTTTGACCAATCACAGCAGAGTGGGTTTGGTTATAATAAACAAGATTTCAACTTCATTAGAAGAGAGCGTAGAAAATAAGGGAATATGTTTGAATTTTGGATAAACTCTCCCTTCATCCCTTAATGTGTAGAACTTCCCTCAATGGGTTGACGCTCTGTACTTTGTTAAGTTCTCCCTAGACAACCTTTGGCTTCATTCTCTTTAACTTAATGGCTTTCGGGAGTCGATAAAATCACAAATGATTTTTTCACTGTAAGTAAGTAAGTAATTAATATTTATAGAGCGCTTTACTGTCCGGCTGAGACACCCCAAAAGCACAGCAATATCTGACCAATTTTCCACAAAGTGGCTAGCTTTGTGTAAACAACGAGTCCCTTCAAAAGTGGCGACTTCCAGGGTTGATGACTGGACGTGACGATCCTCTGTGTCCGACGGGAGAGTGGGTATGGTTTGGGTTTGGCCGTGATCATGCGAATTTTCTAGGGTCAATATTTCATTATATATAATTTACAGTGAGGGTCCAATATCATTTCTAAAGAAGCTGAAATACCAGTTTCATTTCGAGTTTAATGGTAATTTTGTTCAGTTAAATTGACTAAAAATTAAATTAAAATAATTATAATACTTACATGTAAATTACTTAGTACTAATCTTGTTTTAATGGACTCAAATTTAGAAAAAGAGACAATTGTTACACATTTTAAGACCTTGTTTCTTTCAGCACTGACACAGCTTTTGTTTGTTTTGGTCACATTGATGAGTCTTCTGAGCTGTTGTTGTTGTTGTTGTTTTTGTTGTTGTTGTTGATGTTAGCGCGGTGCAAAGAGTCCAGTGACGACTGTGTGTTTACCCACAATGTTGTACAATAGTTTGGCTCCACCTCTGTTGTTGTTTTAGCCCAACAGGTGAGATCAGTTTGGGTTTTTTGTCAACACAAAAGCCATGCAAATTTCTTTTTTTTCTTGGAGGTTTTTTTTGCAACAAATCTGTAGATATGTTTCATCTGTTAATGTCTTCAACAAGGAAGAGCCTTGAAGTTCTTTACCTATCATCTAACCTCGAGCCAAACGTCGCCCCCTAGCTTCGGTGAAACTTCTCCCATGAATCACGATTGAAACCGTTCTCATGATTTGCTGGTCGTAATGATTTCGCTCACCTCTGTTGTGATAATGAATAGCAGATCGCGCTCGTCCTCCGGGGCTCGCTTCTATACGCCGCTCAGACGCTGGATTTGAGAAATGTCCGGCGGAAGCCACGGCTCCTCGCTCCCTCATTAAGGGTTCCTCTCAGGGACGCCTCGGCCGACTGAGCCCGGCGAGGCGGTCATTACACGGATCCTCTCTGCAGCTTTTATTGCATTAGCTAAACTGACCATTAAATGAGGACCCGGCTCTCCATCTGCTCAACCGCTTCCGAGGAGCCGACACTAAAGCGGAGTTATGGAGCCGAGTCTATTCGGTCAGGACTCGCTCGTCTGATTCTCCAATCTTCAGCTGATGGAATCCACAACTGTGCTGGGAGCTGCTGCCAGAGAGCTTCTACGCGCCTTCAGCGCCGTCAGTGAAAACTAATGGCGGCTGACGCTCGTCATCCAGGGCGTTATTCTGCTTCCTGCTCGGACGAATCACTCGGACTGGACAGCGACTTGACAGGAAGAGGACTGTCGGCGACGACATGGCAGAGAGTGGGTCTCGATTATCGAGTCGTTTGAAGGAAACTTCAAACAATAAACCTATAGACCAGTCAGAGAGTCGCTTAGAAGGCTGCGACTCATTTTTTTTTATTCAGCTGTCTCCAAACTGTTGTCATTTATTGTTCTGACTCATTTGTTGTGATTCAATTTATCGCAACATATATTTTGTGACTCATTTTTTGTGATTTATTGTTGTGATTTATTGTTGTGACTCAATTGTTGTAATTCAATTTACCGCACCTTATATTATGCGACTCGTTTGTTGAAATTCAATTTATTGCAATTTATATTTTGTGACTCATTTGTTGCGATTCATTGTTGTGACTCAATTGTTGTAATTCAATTAATCGCAACAAATATTTTGTGACTCATTTTTTGTGATTTATTGTTGCGACTCATTTGTTGTGATTCAATTTACCGCAACTTATATTATGTGACTCATTTATTGTAATTCAATTCATTGCAACTTATATTTTGTGACTCATTTGTTGCAATTCATTTTTGTAATTCATTTTTTGTAATTCAATCTATTGCAACGTATAATAAGTGACTTATTTGTTTTAATTCAATTTATTGCAACCTATATTATGTGACTCATTTGTTGTGACTCATTTGTTGTAATTCAATTAATCACAACATATATTTTGTGACTCAGTTGTCGCGATTCATTGTTATGACTCTTTTGTTGTAATTCAATCTATTGCAATTTATATTATGCAACTCATTTGTTGAAATTCAATTTATTGCAACTTATATTTTGTTACTCATTTGTTGGGATTCATTGTTGCGACTCATTTGTTGTCATTCAAATCATCGCAAATTATATTTTGTGACTCACTTGTTGTGTTTTAATGATGGGACTCGTTTATCGTAAATCATTTGTCGCAGCTCATTCTTCGTGAGTTATTTGGACAGACTTTGTTGATGTGAGTCATTAGTTCAATCGTCTCAAATCATTTTTTGGGAAACATTTGGTTTGATTTATTTTTGTGACACAACAATACGCTTGTGACTGCCAATTAGTTTTTTGGAATTAATTTGTTGTAAATATATTGTAATATTTATCGCAAATCATTTTTTTGTATTTCATTGTTGTGACTCTTTTATCGTATTTTTGTTTCTCTACTTTGTGATATATTTGGGTTAACTTAGCTCTGGTGACTCAGTAGATGCTAACTTCACTTTAGAGATTAATTTGTCTCAAATCTTATTTCGTGACTCATTTGTGTCGATTCCTAAAGATCCTCTTAAAACTCGCTTGCCAACAGTTCAGTGTGTGTGTGTGTGTGGGTGGGTGTGTGTGTCTGTGTGGGTGGTTGTGTGTGTCTGTGGTTGGTTGTGTGTTTGTACCTAGACTCAATAAATTAAAAAACGAAAGTACAGTTTGTCCTCGGCAATGCCAGTGTGTATTTTTTCTCATGTGAGTTCACTAACACAAAAAATCGAGCACTATACTCCTGCACACACACACAGACAGACGCACACAAACAAACACAGGTGAAGAAATATGTGTTTGAGATTTTCAATGTCAAAGTAGGGAAGTTGAAAGTTTGGCTGTGTGGGAGTCGGAAAGGTCACGCCGACGTGTTCGGCCCGGTGGGTTCTGGTGGAGGCCCAGTGAGGGGGAGACTCTGCGAGAGCCTGCAGGGGGGCCGGCAAAGGTCAGACCTGTGGGAGGTCATCGATCGAGCTGGGATTCACTGTCAAGGTTTTTGCAACTTCTAACCTCGTGTTGGTTTTTGACAATTTTGTGTCGCTTCGTCAAAAACACTTGTGGGACTCGAGGAGACGTCAAGTCTTCTTGGAGTTCCTCCAGGTTTAAGTCTCCACATCGAGGAGCCAAACACCAGACACTTGTAGACGGAGACACTTGTGAACACAAACACTTGTAGACGGATAGACTCGAGACAAATACACTCATAGAAAGAGACACTCATGGACGAAGACACTTAGTGACAAAGACATTTAATCAGTTTACATTCAAGCAATCATGTACAGAAACACTCGTAGACAGACCGAAAACTATTCCAAGATACTTGTAGATAAAGACACTTTTGAGACACTCAGATATAGACACTAGTGGACTCTTTGACAAAAACGCTTGCAGACTGAGATACTCATTTACAGAGACAAACATAGACAAAGACACTTGTTGGACAGAGATACCCGTTAAACAGAGTAACTCATTGGACAGAGACATCCGTAGACAGATGAACAACATAGATGAACATACTTGCAGAAAAAGACACTCAGTCAGAGAAAGAACTTCAATATAAACAGTTGCTGACAGAGACATTCGCAGGTAAGATATTTCCAGACGAAGACACTAGTAAACAGAGACAAGATATTTGTAGACAAAGACACTCGAAGACAAGATATTTGTAGACAAAGACACTGGAAGACAATATATTTGTAGATGAAGACACAATTTTACAGAGACATTTGCAGACAAGATATTTGTAGAAGAAGACACTCGCAGACAAGATATTTGTAAACGTAGACACTAGTAAACAGAGACACTCATAGACAAGATATTTGTAGATGAAGACACTAGTTGACAGAGACAATTGCAGACAAGATATTTGTAGACAAAGACACTCACAGACAAGATATTTGTAGAAAAAGACACTAGTAAACAGAGACACTTGCAGACACGATATTTTTTAGACAAATACACTCGCAGACAACATATTTGTAGACAAAGACACAAGTTAACAGAGACACTTGCAGACAAGATATTTTTAGACAAATACACTCGCAGACAACATATTTGTAGATGAAGACACTAGTAAACAGAGACACTCACAGACAAGATATTTGTAGACGAAGACAGGTGAGCCAAGATATTTTTGGACGAAGACACTAGTAAACAGAGACACTCGCAGACAACATATTTTTAGACGAAGACACTCATAGACAAGATATTTTTAGACGAAAACACTAGCAAACATAGAATCTTGCAGACAAGATATTTGTCGACGAAGACACTAGTAAACAGAGACACTCGTTGACAAAGATACTAGCTGACAAATACACTCTGGACTGAGACACTTGCTGACAATGACAGTGGTAGAAACCCACACTCATAGACATAGATACCAGTAGAAAGAGACGCTTATTTTTCAAGACATTCAGGTATGAAGACACTTGGGGACAGAAAACCCCGTAGAAGAAGACGCTTACTAACACAAACAAAGACAGTGGTAGACAGAAACACCTGGGAGACAGAGATACATGTAGACTAGGACATCATAGACTGAGAACCTCGTGGACAAATTCACTTATTGACAAAACAATTGTGGACAAAGACACTGGTAGACAGACACATTTGCAGACGGAGACACTAGTAGAAGAAACACTCATGGATTAAGTCAATCAATGACAAGACAATCGTAGACAAATACTTTGTAGACGGAGACACTACTGGACAAAAACACATTTGGAGACACAAGTGTCTCCGTCTTTGAATATCTCTGTCTACTGTACAAGTGTGCCTGTCTGCCACTGTTGTTGTCAACCAAAGGTAGCGGTTGAAAACACTCATAGACGGAGAAACTAGTGGACAAAGATTCAAACTCAGGGAGACTCTACCACGGATCAAGTAGATTCTGCAGCTCCAGACCTTCCATCCCCTGGTGCTTCATAATAAAGGAGAACTCGTCCGACTCGTCCTTCGCCCGCTGAGAGCTTCGCTCGCTTCCCTCCGACGTTTGTGAGGCAATTACAGAGCAACACGAGATCAATCCGACGGCAGAATGAAGTTTGTGTTCCCCGAGTGTTCCGGATCCTCCGAGTCCGAGGAGCCACGTTCCAATATATTTTTTTCTCCCACTGCGAGTTAATTCAATCATGGTGCGTCCCAGCTCTCCGGGGCGGCTCCCCTCTGACTCCCGTAACTGGATGGAAATGTGATTGTGTTTCTGTTGTGGAGGTAAACACTCGCCGCCTTTCACACTCTGCGTTTTCGAAATCCTTCGCTCGTTTCCCGACTCCTGTTTTTCCCGCCCAGCCCCGAAAATCACTGTCATTAATTTGTCAAACGCGAAAAAAGCTTTTTTGGGTTCTTTCTGAATTTCAAACAGGTGGAAATCGCGGCGCCGAGGAAGATGATATAGAATTAGGTTCAGCCTGATAATTTAGACAAACAAGAGAAGAAAGAATCTGACAGAGACCGGGTCAGCGGAGGTCACCAGTGTCCACCAATAGAAACATCCATGTGTGTGTGTGCTGAGTACCAGGGGCGGTATAGTTTATTTATGTTGACCACCTGAACACCCTCCACACTTTTCCAACATGGTAACACACTAATAAAACATGTTTATTGCCCAGTAAAACCGGGCACATCTGCTGCGTCCTCATAACACAAAATACTTCAGAAGCTTTTACGCCGCACGAGTTACTGGGACAAGTGGGACATTTTGTGAGCTGTAAAGGTCGACCAATGTCAAAGTATTCCTTCATCAAGGTGCTCAACTGTGGATGAAAACCTTCACTTACTCAATCTATAATTATGTCAGTTTTTATTAGGTATTTTTAAAAAAATCACAAATTTCTCTGTCCACATGTGCCTCCATCCACTACTAACTTTGTCCAACAACTTTTCCACAAGACACTTGAGTGTCCATTAGTGTCCACAGATGTCTTGTTCCACGAGCTTCTGTACAAAAGGGTCTTTGTTCACAACTGTCTCTGTCCACAGGTTTCCTATTAGTGACTCTTTTCAAGAGTGTCTTATCCACACAAGTTTTTGTCCATAAGTGTCACTGCATACGAATTTCTTGGTCCACCTGTGTCTCTGTATACAAGTGTCTTTGTTGAGGGGTGTCTCTGTACAAGGGTGTACAGATGAGTGTCCTTGTCAACGCCGTCCAGCAGCGTCTTTTTGCTATGTGTGTCTCTTTTTATTTGTTTCTCTTTTCACAAGTGTCCTTGTTTCCAAGGGTTGTGTCTTTAAGTGTCTCTGTCCAGGGGTGTATTTAGCCACGACTGTCTTGTCTTTAAGTTGTTTTTTTTAATCAAGTGTCTTGTTTTGAATTGTCTTTGGCCACGACTGTCTTGTCTTGAAGTGTCTTTGGCCACGACTGTCTTGTCTTCTAGTTTTCTTATCCAAAAGTGTCTTGTCTTGAAGTGTCTTTGGCCATGACTGTCTTGTCTTCAAGTTTTCTTATCCACAAGTGTCTTGTTTTAAAGTGTCTTTGGCCAAGACTGTCTTGTCTTCAAGTTTCTATAGCCAACTGTGTCTTGTCTGGAAGTGTCTTTGGCCATGACTGTCTTGTCTTCAAGTTTTCTTATCCACAAGTTTTTTTACTTCACATGTCTTTGGTCAGGACTGTCTTGTCTTCAAGTTTCTATATCCACAAGTGTCTTGTCTTGAAATGTCTTTGGCCATGACTGTCTTGTCTTCAAGTTTCTATATCCACAAGTTTCTTATCTTGAAGTGTCTTTGGCCATGACTGTCTTCAAGTTTCTATATCCACAAGTTTCTTGTCTTGAAGTGTCTTTGGTCATGACTGTCTTGTCTTAATTTTCTATATCCATAAGTTTTTGTCTTCAAGTGTCTTTGGTCAGGACTGTCTTGTCTTCAAGTTTCTATATCCACAAGTTGTTTGTTTTCAAGTGTCTTTGGTCAGGACTGTCTTGTCTTCAAGTTTCTATATCCACACGTGTCTTGTCTTCAAGTGTATTTGTCTCTTTCAAAGAATGGCTCTATCCACAAGAGTCTCTGTTCACCGGGGTTTTGTGTGTCTTGGTTCCATTTGTCGTCTTCCCTCTGCTTCACAACAGGCCTCATGTCCAGATCATTGTGTTCATCATTGTGTAATAGTTTTGACACATTTATTGACATGATTGTCGCCAAACAGCCCGTGATCCAGACTTGGACGCCCCCAGTGCTCGTCTATGACATGGTCCTGAGAGCGGCGCAGAGGGAGACGACGCTCCACAGAGTTAATGCGCCACGAGAGGATATTTGTTTCGGGACTCATTTGCACAAACGCTTTGTCTCACTTTGTTTTTTTTTATTTTACAGCAGCTTCCTAATCGTGTTATCTTGTTCGTCTCAATTCCCGGAGAACAACGATGCTCTTTATCCATCATCGTCTCCGCCGATCACACGAGTGTCAGAACTAATGAATGCTGACGCCCAAGCAGGCCGCGAACAAAGCTGACTACGACGCTGGATCTCGCTGGGAGACACATAAACAAACCTACTGAGGTTATACTGCGCTGTAAAAGTGTGAGGAGCGAGCGGCGGCATGAAAGTGTGAGTTATCAGAGGAAGTGCTGCACATAAAAAAAAAAAAAGTTTTTCCAAAAAAATGCCTTTTTTTACTTCACCACGTCTCAAATGCGCCGCAGGTGTAGGTAGACTTTTCTCATGGGTTGTCCCATTCAGACATTTACAATCGAACACTGAATCATTCAATATCATCACTTGTTTTACGTGTTGGAGCACTACTTTAACTGTGTGTAGTCTTTCTAAAAGTGTTTTACACCCTCTGTCCTTGAGTGTCTTCTCCTTAGGTGTCTTTGTCTAAGACCTGCTTTGTCTACCACTGTCTTTCTGCACTAGTATCTTTATCAAAAATTGTTAGGGTTAGGGTTAGGATTAGGGTGTCAACTAGTGTCTTGTCTTAAAGTGTCTTTGTCGTCCAGATAATTTTTATACAAATGTAGGTAAGTAATTAGTATTTATAAGGCGCTTTTCTTGTCATTAGGATTCTTTGTCCACAAGTGTATCTGTCCACTACTATTTTAGTCCACAAGTGTCTTTGTCCCTGGATGTGTCTGTGTCCAGGGGTTTTTCTATCTACTAATTTCTCTGTCTTCAAGAGTCTCTGTCCACTAGTATCTCTATCCTCTACTATATTTGTCCAAGAGTGTCTTTGTCCACAGGTGTCTCTGTTTTCAAGTGTCTCTGTCCACTAATGTCTCTATCCTCTACCATATTCGCCTAGAGTGTCTTTGTCCACACGTGTCTCTGTCTTTCAGTGTCTCTGTCAACGTGTGTCTCTATCCTCTAGTATATTTGTCCAAGAGTCTCTTTGTCCACACGTGTCCCTGTCTTCGAGTGTCTCTGTCAACGAGTGTCTCTATCCACTACTAGATTCGCCAAGAGTGTCTTTGTCCACTCGTGTCTCTGTCTTTCAGTGTCTCTGTCAACGTGTGTCTCTATCCTCTAGTATATTTGTCCAAGAATCTCTTTGTCCACTTGTGTCTCTGTCTTTCAGTGTCTCTGTCAACGAGTGTCTCTATCCTCTACTATATTTGTCCAAGAGTGTCTTTGTCTTAAATTGTCATTGTCAATGGGTGTCACTGAGTCCTGTTCCTGTCTTCGAGTTTCTCTGTCCATGAGTGCTTCTAACCACTACTATATTTGTCTAAGAATGTCTTTGTCCTTAAGTATCCTTTTCCTCAAGTGTCCTTGTCCACAATTGTCTTTGTCCAGGGGTGTCTCTCTCCTGTAGTGTCTCTCTCCACTACTATCTGTGTCCAAAAGTGTATTTGTCAACGCATGTTTCTGTCCTCAAGTGTCTCTGTCCAAAATATATCTGTTATTGAGTGTCTCTATCCTCAAGTGTCTGTGTTTTAGAGTGTCTCTGTCAAATAGTGTCTCTGTCCAAGAGTGTCTTTGTACAATAGTGTCTGTCTTCAACAGGGATATTTACCAGAGAAGTCTCTGTCCTTAAGCATCTCCATCCATGATTGTCCTTGTCCACGAGTGTCTCGTGGTCATGTCTCGTCCTCCATCAGCTCACAACAAGCCTCATGTCCCTCATTTTTCGACCCAGCAACCGGTGAGCACTTCATTCCTGGTCTGAATAAACCGCTGACTCACCTCTGATGCTTCACCTGCTCTCAGGAACATCATCTGCGTCCCTTCACCCACCAGCAATGTTGTGCTGAGTCAGCGGGGGCCAACTAGGACACAGGGCCCTCACAGGCAGCTTCAGTGAGCAGCGAGGTCTTTGAACCGACTCTAGAAGAAGACTCCTCCCCGGTGGGTTCATTTGGTGTTGGAAGGTCCTCGAAGTCAGAGACGAAGCTGTGGAGATCAAACGAGCAGAGAGAATTTTTGATTCGAAGAGAAGATCCTGTTTTTGTTTCACCGCAAACTTTCGGAGATTTAATTTAACTCTCCACACGAGTTCCTACCCGAGCCGCAGATCCATCGACGCGGGAACTGTTTGTTGGTTCGTTTTAAACACACAAGTCCTGACCCGAGGACTTGAGGTCGTCGCCGCGGTCCCAACATGTGGGTCTTGTTTTCCTGCCTCGGGAGCGTTTGTGAATGGAAGTTAATGCAATTAGCCGGAACTTTGAAGCCCGGCCGGCCGAGGCGAGTCGCATTGATCTGTAATCAGTTTCACGTCGGGGCGATTGTGGCGAACAAAGAGCTGCCGAGAGTCTCCAGCTGGGAAATGAGCTCTAATGAAACCAACATTGATCAAAAGAGATCTGATGCAAACCTGAGTGGCTTCACCTGACGACAGGTCAGGATGACGGTTGAACATGAGATTTATTTTAAATGATGTTCTCACGCCAGAGTGGAGGCTCAGAGCATCTGGTGGACGTTTCAGCACTTTGAGATTTGTCGACCAAATGTAAAGTGCAAAACAAATTAAATTGATTATTATTACTATTATGTTAATGTCCACAATATATGTGTCCTTCAGTGTCTCCGACCTCAAGTGTCCCTGTATTCAAATGTCTCCATTCTCAAGTGTCTAAAACCTCAAGTGTATCTGGTGGAAGACATTTTAGCACTTTGAGCTTTTTCGACCAAATTTAAAGTGCAATACTTATAAAATTGATTATTTTTATAAGGAGTAGGTATGGACTTTAAATTACAATAATTAAATTACCCCAGGACAATATATTTATTTAGGAATGTAATGTATGTTTTTTTGAATATGGAAAAGAAACAGTAATACATTTAGAAAAAATATTATTGTCTTGTCATACTTCTTATTAAGTTTCATACCATATACAGTATAACATGCGCCCGATTATAAGGCTTCCCTTTCTTACCTTCAGTATTGTTACTTTATTTATGTATTTTTCTCAAAGCTGTACTATTACCATGTTTTAAATTTTGCTTCGCAACCATGTCTCTTTACAGGTGCATTTTTTGGGGTACACACACTACACCATGTTGAAGTACAGTACCCATTACGGATGAATCTGCAAGGCTCCTGACTACGGTAGCCGTAATACTTGGACAATTCATTAAGCAGTGCGGCTCCATAGCTTACTAAAGAGAACATTTTGACAGATTGAGCACCCTGTACTACATAAAATAAGTTTGAGGTCTGTAAGCAATACCGGAAACTATAGGTATGTGCATCGAATTAAAAGGCTCGCTTTTCATTTTTGACGGTAATTTGAGGATTTGAAGTGTGACTTGTTCCAAAAAATACAGTTGACTTTATGCACTACCTGGTAAAGTGAGTCACTTGGCTTGTAGGCCTCCTTCTGCTGATCTTTCTGATTAAAAGACCACAAACTGTCAGCATCCACAACATCTTGTTCTTTTCTATTTACTTACTCAGAGCTGTATTTTTGCTGAGCCCCCTCCTGTTCACCCTGTTTGCAAACAATGGGATGCATTGATAACAAGGTGGATGATTGTGGACTTCAAGAAAAAGCTTCTACGTTCCCTCTCTCTTGCATATTGGGGGAGAGACCTACCAGGACAGGGATAGTTGGGTCATTTTGTTAGGTATTAAGGTCAACCAGCAACCCTAAAATAGACATAGTATTCCCAACATTGACTGGATTTTCATCAAGATGCTCAACTGTCCACTGTTGAGCTTGTTCCCGTAAACATTGAACTTTATGTCATAGTTGTGTGACATATATTGACAAACACACAACTAGTGTCGCCATGTAGCCGCTGTGCTGGACTTAGGACATACCTTACTGGTTTTGGAAATGGTCCTCAGAGGCACAGAGGGAGACGGAGCTCCTCTGAATACATGTAAGTAAGTAAGTAAGTAATATATATTTATATAGCGCTTTTCGAGACCAGGGTCACAAAGCGCTTTAACAATCAAAACAATACTCAAAACAGTACATACTTCAAAGATCAAGACAACACCGAGAACAACACAGGAGATCGAGAAATTCAAGGAAAAGCCTGCACAAATAGAAACTTCTTAAGATGTTTCTTAAAGGAGTCAGTAGACTCCATCAAGCGCAAAGAGAGAGGAAGATTGTTCCAAAGCTTAGGAGCAACAGCCTGAAAAGATTTCTCTCCTCTGGTCCTGAGCCGTGTGCGTGGAACCATAAGTAGATTCTGATCCACAGACCTCAGAGACCGAGCTGGGGTGTAAGGCTGGATCAGATCAGTGATGTAAGGAGGAGCCTGACCATGAATAGCTCTGAAAGTAAGAACCAAAATTTTAAAGTTGATCCTGAAAGAAACTGGAAGCCAGTGAAGAGTTTTAAGGACCGGAGAAATGTGAGTTCTTCTACTAGAGCGGGTCAGAATTCTCGCTGCAGAGTTCTGAATCAACTGCAGGCGAGACACATCCTTCTTGTTAAGACATGAAAACAAACTGTTACAATAGTCCAGACGAGAAGAAACAAACGCATGGATTACAAGCTCCAGATCATGTTGTGACAGCATTTTCCTAAGTTTAGAGATTTTTCTCAGTTGAAGGAAACAGTTTCTGGTCAGTTTTCTACAGTGTTGAACAAGAGACATGTCTTTATCAAATACAACACCCAGGTTTCTCAGGCTCATGTGCCACAAGAGGATATTTGTTCAAGACTCGTTTGAAGCAACGATTTGTCTCACTGTTGATTATTGAGTCTCTTAGCGGGCTATCCTGAAAGCTTCGTGCTGAGCCCCCTCCTCTTTACCCTGCTTGCCGATAATAGGATAACAAGATCAATAACAAGGAAGGTGGACGTGGACTTGTAGAAAAAAAAGCCAATGTCCCACTCTCCTGAACACAATACTAACTAGAAACTATGAATATATTTATTTGTTTAAAAATTTCATTTTGTTGAACCTTTGAATCAAAGGTTTGACTCATTAACTGGAGCCATGAGTCCTGGGAAACAGTTGTATTTCTTTACCTGAATCCCTAAGAATGAGTCATATCATATAAAGTGTGACAGCTCTCCTGGCGTCAGTCAGACTAAGTGCTACCTGTGAGGTTTGATTTTGTCAGATTAAGAGTGAGACTCCGCCGCCCGTCATAACGAAGAAGAAGTTGACGTCTCAATAACGAGTCGACGAGGCGGCTCTGACACGGCGGCGGCGCGTCGTAGTGGCAGCAGCTCCACCGTCGCGGCTGTTTTGTCAGGCAGAGCTAAACACGTCGACGGCAGCCAAGAGGGGCTTTTATAAAAGCTGCCAATTGGCGGCTCGGAAGAAGCCGGAGTTATTGATTTTCATTATCTGGTTTCATCGCTGTCACGTCGGATCACCGCTAACGGCATCACGGCTCATCAGCGCAGCTCGCGGAGCAAAACAAGAAACAGACTCGTGCGTCTGTGGCTCCGAACGACACCCGAGTGTCGGAGCTGTTTTAATCAAGCCTAATCAATTGATGTTGCCTGAATCCACCGCAGGCCGACCGAGGGGGGGGGGGTGGACCGGGTCGGACCGCGAAGATGTTACTTTAATGTGCCGAAGAGTTTCAGTTGCTCGGCGGCTCTAATGTTCTCCAGATGGTTGAACGCAACCGGTGCTCGGTGCCAACGACTTGATGGGACTTTGAAATGGCGACCACAGGATTTTGGGGAACACTGGATGATGACCCGCTTTGTTCCCCCCCCCCCCCCCCCACTAATACTTGTTTACATCTACATGTGTGAGGATGACTCAAAGAGTTCTGGTGTTCTATCGATTACTGTTTGAACATCTCTGACATTAACTCCTACCCCTGTTTCTACAAATGAGAGCTACAGCAGCAGGGAGGCTTGTTATGAAGTTTTATAATGCAGTGTCCACCACAGGGTGGCCTGAAGAAAAATGGTCAGGAAGGTTTGAGTCGAGTGATGGATGAAATGATTGATATTATATTTACTTACTAGCATGCAAAATATATTTAATTATGGTTGAAGAGTTACCTCACAATGATAATGCAAAGTTATATTAAATACCTAACTTACTGCAAAGCTAATTCTATACTTATAGCAAAGCTAATGTTATGCAAATGTATAAACTCACTCAATGCCGATCAATAAAATAACTTAACTAACATAGCTAATTAATACTAAAAGATACTAAGCTAATGCTATGCTAACTGCAAAGCTAATGCTTTTCATATTGCTAAACTAAATGATAAATTGACTCTCTGCTAAACAATAAACCAACTGCTTTGCTCATTTGTATTAATTGTTAAACTGAATACTTAGCTAATGCTATAATAACTGCAAAGCTAATGGTATGCAGTTTCCTAAACTAAATACTTAACTGACTCTATGCTGATCAATAAACTAACTGCTTTGCTCATTTGTATTCATTATTAAACTAAATACTAAGCTAATGCTACAATAACTGCAAAGCTAATGCTACTAATGCTAAGCTAATGCATACTTAACTTACTCTATGCTGATCAATAAACTAACAGCTTAGCTAATTCATACTACTTGATGCTACGTGTATTGCTAAACTAAATGCTAAACTTACTCTTTGCCGATCGATAAACTAACTGCTTAGCTAATTCTTACTAATTGCTAAGCTAAATACTAAGCTAATGCTATACACACTGCAAGACTAATGCTATGAGTATTGCTAAACTAAATGCTAAACTTACTCTTTGCTAATCAATAAACTGCTTAGCTAAATCTTACTTATTGCTAAGCTAAATACTAAGCTAATGCTATACAGAATGCAAAACTAATGCTATGCGTATTGCTAAACGAAATGCTGAACTTACTCTATGCTGATCATTAAACTAACTGCTAAGCTAATTCATACAAATTGCTAAGCTAATGCTATGCTTATTTATTAACAAAGAGCTGAGCAAATGCTATGCTAATTTCCAAGCTACCTCTGTCTTGTGTTTTCATCTTTGAGACATGAAGGTTTTCATTAAAAAATATTTCAAGTTCACTCATACGTTCAAATCTATATTTAAAACCCGAAGATTTAAAAGCCGCAGGACAGCGAGAGCGTCTTCTTGTCACCGTCCTCTCTGACTCTCCTCGTCTCTGGACCCACACCAGCTCATCCCATCTTCTGGAACCCATCAGCACAGTTAAATTCTGCCCTTGAATAATGAGGTCTTAATGCAAGTGGAAACCTTTTGACATTTCGTCCCAGGCTGCCGGCCATCAAGGGTTCTTACCTCTGAGGAGTCTTAATGGCTGACATTTCTGCTGATCCTCACCTGGGCTGGGAATTTAACAAAACTGAACAGACTCCCGGCGGAGCAGCAGGGTCAGCGAGGAGGACCCGCTGAAGTCTTCTTATCTATTAAGGACTGATCATTTATTTTTACTGTGGCCATTTTGGAAGACTGTCACGGGGGAGAGGAAAGAGAGGGATTGATTCAGGCTGAGAGGAGGAAGAGACGGAAGACGAGGCGTGTCGCCAGAATCAGAGATAACACCAGAGTCAGTCTGAGGGTGACTTAGGCTGAGAAGGTATGAGTCATTGAGTCACTAAGAATGAGTTGTGGCTATAAGAAAGTTTGACTCGTTTACTCGAGTCACTCAGAATGAGTTGTTTCTCTCTCAGAAGGTTTTGACTCATTTACTCGAGTCACTCAGAACGAGTCGTGTCTGTTAGAAGGTTTGAATCATTTGCTTGAGTCACTTACAATGAGTCGTATCTGTGAGGATGTTTGACTCATTTAAGTCAAACCATTTTAACTTGGGTCACTGAGAATGAGTCGTGTCTATAAGAAAGTAAGTAAGTAATGAATATTTATTTATATAGCGCTTTTTCAGACCAGGGTCACAAAGCGCTTAAACAAACAAAACAATACTCAAAAAAGTATATACTTTAAAGATCAAGATAATACTGAGAACAACACAGGAGTTCCAGAAAATCAAGGAAAAGCCTGAACAAATAGAAACGTCTTAAGATGTTTCTTAAAGGAGTCAGTAGATCCATCAAGCGCAAAGAGAGAGGAAGATCGTTCCAAAGCTTAGGAGTAACAGCCTGAAAATATTTCCTTCCCCTGTCCTGAGTCGTGTGCGTGGAACCATAAGTAGATTCTGATCCACAGACCTCAGAGCCCGAGCTGGGGTGTAAGGCTGGATCAGATCAGTGATGTAAGGAGGAGCCTGACCATGAATAGATCTGAAAGTAAGAACCAGAATTTTAAAGTTGATCCTGAAAGAAACTGGAAGCCAGTGAAGAGTTTTAAAGATCGGAGAAATGTGAGTTCTTCTACTAGAGCAGGTTAGAATTCTCGCTGCAGAGTTCTATATCAACTGCAGGTGAGACAGATCCTTCTTGTTAAGACATGAAAACAAACTGTTACAATAGTCCAGACGAGAAGAAACAAACGCATGGATTACAAGCTCCAGATCATGTTCTGACAACATTTTCCCCAAGTTTAGAGATTTTTCTCAGTTGAAGGAAACAGTTTCTGGTCAGTTTTCTGTAATAAGAAAGTTTGACTCGTTTACTCGAGTCACTCAGAATGAGTTGTCTCTCTCTCAGAAGGTTTTGACTCATTTACTCGAGTCACTGATAATGAGTCGTGTCTCTGAGGATGTTTGACTCATTTAAGTCAAACCATTTTAACTTGGGTCACTGAGAATGAGTCGTGTCTATAAGAAAGTTTGACTCGTTTACTCGAGTCACTCAGAATGAGTCGTGTTTGTGAGTAGATTAGAGTCGAGTCAGATGAAACAGCGAATGGATCCTTTCTGTATCAGGGGTCATTTAAGGGTCAACATGAGAGGTCAAACTTTTGGACCTTTTAAAATTTGCAAACACGTTTTAAATAATAAAACTTTATCAACAACTCCAAACATTCACATGTTTATTTTCTGGAGCTCGAAGACGCCTGACCTGGATTCTTCTCTTCAACTCGTTCTTCTTCTGTTCTTTCTCTCTTTGGAGTCAGGAAATCCATCCCAGCTACACGGGGTGAGAGTCAATCAATTAACCTTTGGGAGGAAACCAGAGTGAACATCAAACTGGTGTCACAGCTAGGAATCGTTGCTTTGATTCTGCAGCACTGACCACTGCAGCACTGACCACTGATGCACTGACGACTGCAGCACTGACCACTGATGTACTGACCACTGCAGCAGCACTGACCACTGAAGCACTGACCACTGCAGCACTGACCACTGCAGCACTGACCACTGCAGCACTGACCACTGATGCACTGACCACTGATGCACTGACCACTGCAGCACTGACCACTGATGCACTGACCACTGATGCACTGACCACTGCAGCAGCACTGACCACTGATGCACTGACCACTGATGCACTGACCACTGCAGCACTGACCACTGCAGCACTGAACACTGATGCACTGACCACTGATGCACTGACCACTGCAGCACTGACCACAGATGCACTGACCACTGAAGCACTGACCACTGATGCACTGACCACTGCAGCACTGACCAATGCAGCACTGACCACTGAAGAACTGACCACTGCAGCACTGACCACTGAAGAACTGACCACTGCAGCACTGACCACTGAAGAACTGACCACTGCAGCACTGACCACTGCTCCATCTTCTTGTGAGTCTGTTTTGTGTGTGTGAGTGGACGAATGTCAGACGAGAGTCTTTCCTGTCTATTCTCCCCCCTCCTCTTCTTCCTTCTCCTCCTCTTCCTTCTCCCTTTTACTCCTCCTTCTCCACTGCCTTTCTACCCCATCATTCACCTAGTCCTCCTCTTCCTTTCTCATCCTTCTACTCCTCTTGCTTTCTCTCTTTCCCTTACTCCCATTTTTCCTTTGCATCTCTTCCCTCCCTCTCACCCATTACTCCTCCACCTTCTCCTCTTTTTCCTCCTATTCTTCATCTCTTCCACTCACTCCTCCTTTTACAATTTCTTTTCCACTTCCTCCTTCTCTACCATCTCTACCTTCTCTTTCTTATGCTCCAACCCCTTTTTCTTTCCTGCCTCCCCTACTCTTTCTTTTCATCCTCAACTTTTTCCTCCTCTATATTCCCCTTTCTCCTCCTTGTTCTTCTCTTTCTCGTCCTCCTCCCATTTCCTCCACTTTTTACTTCCCCCTTCCCTCTCTTACCTGTTCTCCTCTTCCTCCTCTTCTTCTCCTCTCCTCCATGTGAGAGTCGTACAACAAGTCTATCTATCACTCCATCATCCAGGATCAGGTCTAGACTAGTGAGTTGTTCAAAAAGGAGGAGGCCCCGGGTCAGACCCCGTGGAAGAGCCGGAGAAAGTCAAATGAAAGTCTGGAACTCTCACTCTCCACTACCCATGATCTGGAAGTGTGTCGTGACTTTGGATCTTCTCAACCAGGAGGACCTCGAGGCCTTCAGGTGTAAGGGTTCAGGCGCCGGTCACCTCCTGCTCCGCCCGGCAAAACACTTTTCTAATGTTCCCTCTCATATTTGAAAAACAGGTGAGCTGGTTCAGCAGGTTAATGGTCCGCGTGTACCTTCCAGGACCTCCCGCGGATTAAATCTATCCGCTCAGCGGCCGTTAACCCCGAGGCGAGCCGGGGAAAGATGGCGTGGACGTGGTCTGATTCTGCGAGGGGAACAGTTGGCCGAGGCCGCCTCGACACTTCCGACAATCTGTCAGCGGGACGTTTTTCGTCCGTGATGAGCGGCTGGCGAGTTGCGATCGCAGGCGGCGGCGCCTCGGATGACGGGGACGTTCCTCACGCCCGGTCATGGACGAGCCCATTACCAGCTGATGGCGCCGGCTGCTCAAGGTCACATTCCTCACCGTGGACAGCGATGAGAGGAGAGTGAATCAAAACGTGATGGAGGAGAGTTTGGGACGCGAGCGAGGAGGAATCGGCGGGCTGATGGACGAGGACGCCCTCCGGGGGCGTATTTAACAACAACCAGGTGACCTCCAGAGTGACCTCTGGTGTTGAGGTGATCGACGGCTCGTCTCTGCTCGGCAGCCTCCAGCTCCTCTAAGACCGGACGACACCGGATTACTTCCCCCCCTGCTGAGAGGCGCCGGATCCGGATTCACTGAATGAGTCGGACTTCATTCCCGCGGCGAAAAGGATCAACCGGCTGACAAAGAGCGACGACGGGCGTTCATCTAATGGATCCTTTTGTTCCGTGAGTCACGACGTAAGAGTCGCATCAGAAGTGATTTAGTCTGACTCAAAATATCTGAAGATCCCATTAGATCAGTCCTGGGCAAAGTGCGGCCCGGGGGCCACATGCGGCCCTTTGACTCTATTTATGCGGCCCTCGTGATGTTAAAGTATGATCATGTATAAATGGTTCTAATGCATTAACAAATGTATTTTGTATTTATTATTCATTTACATTTCAACATAACATTTATTTACTTTTTGTGTGTAAATTTCTAGTATAAATGAATCCCTAAAAACATTTTTTCATAAGTTACTTGAAAAAATGTTTCGAAAAAAACTCTATATATATATATATATATATATATATATATATATATATATACAAGAATAAAATTGTATCTTTTTTAGCTTAATAAAAATCACAGCCTAATGGTGTATGTCCTTTTGCTTGACGGCCCCTAACAACATTCACAGAATTTAATGTGGCACTTGAAGAATTATAATTGCAACCCCTGCATTAGATGATGAGGGAATCGAATCATCATAATGACTCGGAAGCTTACGGAACGAATCAGGGATAGAGACTCATAAGCGTAAGGACAGAATCTACGATAGAGAGTCATGAGTTAATAAAAGAATGACTCAAGTTAACTAACTAACAAATCACTAAAAGGGACCCATGAGCCTAAGACTGAATCAGCGATAGAGACCCATGAGTTGCAAATGGAATCACTCAGAGAGACTCATCTGTTTAATTAACAAATTATGAGCTTAAAGAATGAATCATCGAAAGAGACTCGAGTTTAAAGAATGAATCATTGAGAGAGACTCAGTAGCTTAAAGAAGGAATTCACCGAAAAACTCATGAGTCATGAGTCATTAATCACTAGTCACTAATCACAAGTGGGACTCTTTAGCATAAGATTGAATCAGTGCTACAGACCCATGAGTTACGAAATTAAGTCACTGAAAGTAACTTATGAGTTAATAGAACAAATCACTCATAGAGATTCATGAGCTCTTTGAACGAATCACAAAGTGAGACTCATTTGTGTAAGAATGAATCAGAGATGGAGACTCATGAGTTAGAAAAACATCAAATCACTCAGAGAAACTCATGAGTTTAAAGAATGAATCACTGAAAGAGACTCATGAGTTGAACGAACATATCACTGAACGAGACTCAAGAGTTGAAAGAACAAAAATCACTTAAAAAGACTCATGAGTTTAAAGAACGAATCACTGAAGGAAACAAATAAAAGATGAATCACTCGTAGGGATTCATGAGCTAAATAAGCAAATCACCAAGTGAGCGTAAGAATGAATCAGTGTTAGTGACTCGTGAGTTTAAAGAACAAATCACTGAAAGAAACTCAAGAGTTTAAAGAACAAATCACTGAAAGAGACTCATGAGTTGAAAGAACAAAAATCACTTAAAAAGACTCATGAGTTGAACGAACAAATCACCGAAAGAGACTCATGAGTTGAAAGAACGAATCACTGAAGGAAACAAATAAAAGTTGAATCACTCGTAGGGATTCATGAGCTAAATAAGCAAATCACCAAGTATGACCCATGAGCGTAAGAATGAATCAGTGATGGAGACTCGTGAGTTAGAAAAACATCAAATCAGTCAGAGAAACTCATGAGTTTAAAGAATGAATCACTCAGAGACTCATCGGCTTTAAGAATGAATAAGTGAAAGAGACTCATATGTTTCAAGAACAAACCACTGAAAGAGACTCGTGAGTTCTAAGAACGAATCGTTGAGAGATTAATGTCAAATTTTTCAAAGATCAAATGAACAAATACATTTTTACTGACCTCATTAACACACTGGACATACTGTGTTAATGGGGTTATTATAAAATAGTATATTGGAAAACTAATAGTAAACAAAACGGGTTTACAGAAGATCAGCTGAGTTATTAAGTTAAAATGAAAGTTTTCATGACTCACAGGTTAATGCATTGTGAGTCATGACTCGAGTCTCTCCACTTCAGAAGTGAAGTCCAGGAAAAGCAGAAACTTGCGTCTCACAGGAGGACAAACAAACAACAATCATCTCGAACAAACAGCTCTGGGAACAAGTTCCATTTGTATTAAAACATTCCAGAACAACAGAATCAAAATAACTCGGATCCATTAGGAATTAATTTCTCCGCCCAACAACAAATAAAAGCAGGATCTGTTCAGGGAGACAAACAAAGCGCGGACGTTGAATTAATCACTGATGCGAAAACTCCTTTATGAAACTTCCCGCTGACTCGGCTGAACTCCCGACTGACCCGGAGACATGATCCTCCTCCATAATGACCCGATCCCCCACAGAGGCTCTTCCTGGACGAGTCAAGAGGATCCACGGTGGTCCGGTTTTCTTCATCCGTCATCATGTGACCAGAGGGATCAGTCTCTTCCTTTACAGAGTCTCATATGAAGTTGAAAAATCTAATAAAAACGAATCTGTGACTCATTTGAAGACTCACTTGGACCAACTTCATAATGAAGAAGTTTGACAAATAAAATCTCTGCCAGAAGAGACTCGGTTCAAGTTGCTGAAGATATTCTTGAGTTGAGAGTCTCTTCGTGCGACTCAGGTCTTCACTTTAAAGACTCAAAGAACTTGCGCTACTTCCTCAAAAGAGCAAATGAATGAGTCAATGAGTCATGAGTTTGTCCAAATGAACCTGTTTCGATGAACGACTCAACGAAGACCTCAGAACCAGCGACTCCACTTGTTCCTAAAAGACTTGAGTCAAATGATTTAAACGACTCAATAAAGTGATGAGTCATTCAAAAGATTCAAAGATCTGACTCGAGTCAAAACAAGTCAGTCATCTGGTCATAAACAAAGTCTTTTTGAATCACTTTGATCCAAAAGTAGCTCAGAAGATAAAGAAGAAAAAAAAAATGTTGTAAAATAAAAACCTGCTGACTCAGTAAATAATTCTCCTCCCAGCTCCGAGGGGTGAGAAGGCATCGGACCGAATCAAGAGGTTCTGGTCAGTTCTGTTGCCCTCGGGCGCCTCAGAAGCTTCAGAAGACCCGTCTTGCCTGAGGCTCCTGACGCTCGCCATGTTTACTGACCGGCCCTCAGGAGTCAAAAGGGAAGCTTTGATTCCTGCAACTTCAAGGTGAGGAGAGAACAATATGAAACCATGTGAACCAGTTGTTTAAATAAAGTTATTTATATCCATGACATTTGAAGAGGATTCATCATCTTTAGCAAGAAACATTGAGAAAAGTTTTGACTCACTTCCTGTTCATGTGCTTCAGTACGAGAGCGAGTCATGTTTTTTCAAGGCTCAGAGGAGATTTAGGGATAAAGTTAAACCTGGTCAATTGTCTGAGTTTGGAGAAGTCACTGGGGAATTGACTGGGAACTGAGTCATAAGGAGTCACTCAAATGTATTTATGAGTTGCTGTGACTCAGAATTTTGTTGTTGTTTAGTCTTCTTTTACCTCATTCTGCACATGAGTCTCTAATTGATTCGTTTTTTTAAACTCATGAGTCTCTTTCTGTGATATGTTCTTTGAGCTCATGAGACCCTGAGCCGATTTTTTTTTAAAAACGTTTTTTTTTTTTTTTTTTCTGTAATGGAATCGTTCTTTTAACTCATGAGTCTCTATAACTGATTCATTTTTTTAAGCTTATAGGTGTCTCTCAGTGACTCGTTTTTTCAACTTATGAGTCTCTGTAACTGATTAGTTTTTTTAAGGAAATTAGTCTCTCTCAGTATTTGTTTCTTTAAGCTCATGAGTTTCTAAGACTGCCTCGTTTTTGATGCTCATGGGTCTCTTAGTGATTCGTTCTTTTAACTCATGAGTCTCTGTAGTGGATTTCTTATTTTTTAACTCTGTTTGTTCTACAACAGAATAGTTCTTTAATCCCATGAGTCTCTATAACTGATTCGTTTTTTTAAGCTTATAGGTGTCTCTCAGTGACTCGTTCTTTTAACTCATGAGTCTCTATAACTGATTCATTTTTTTAAGCTTATAGGTGTCTCTCAGTGACTCGTTCTTTCAACTCACGAGTCTCTATAACTGATTCATTTTTTTAAGCTTATAGGTGTCTCTCAGTGACTCGTTTTTTCAACTTATGAGTCTCTGTAACTGATTCGTTTTTTTAAGGAAATCAGTCTCTCTCAGTATTTGTTTCTTTAAGCTCATGAGTTTCTAAGACTGCCTCGTTTTTTATGCTCATGGGTCTCTTAGTGATTCGTTTTTTTAACTCATGAGTCTCTATAATGGATTTGTATACTAGTGAGTCTCTCAGTGATCCGTCAACACGACAACAGAGACTCAAGACCGTCCATTCATTCCAGCAAAGAGCAAGAAACGATTCGTTCGGCGGCGTGATTCCGAGTCACTTCCTGTTAGCAAACACAGAGCGGAGCGTAGGCCTCTTCGCGCGACTCCGCTTTTGTTTCGGATGAAAAGCTTCAGCTGACTGTGATTTCCTGCGGCTCCTCTGGAGACAGGAAGCTGGGAACGTTCCATCTATCAGAGCCAGCAAATGTCTTCCCAGCATGAGTCCTATCTGGGCTCCTGGTTCCCCCCCAACTCAAAACGAGCCATCTCTCCGGGAGCCTCCGCAAACGCTCCTCTGATTGATAAAAATTAAAAAGGCGAGCTTCGGAACGCTCTGGACCGCCGGGTCCCCGGAATCAAACGGGAAGCAGCGAGGAGCGATATTGTTTTTTTCCGCGGCTCGTCGCGGGGACGCCGTCGCCCGCTGACAGCGCGTCTGCTCGTTTTTTTTTTGCACTGAGCCGTAATTCACTTAATCGAAAACGCCCCTTCAGTTCCCGGGCCGGCGCTGACGGAAAAGAGAGCGGATTAGAAGCTTTGTGCAAACATACATTTGGCAATTTCCGATAAAGAGAATTACGGCGGAATGTGTTTTCGCCGGGCGCTCCTGCCACCTTTTGTTTTCCAGACAAAAGCAGAGTAACAGTGAACTAATATGCAAACATGGCGGAGGACAAAAAGGAATAATCCCTCGTCACCTTATTTTCTATTTCTCCTCCACAAACAAGAATTGCATCCCTTCATTTCAATCACGGGGGCCCCCGGGAGCGCTAATCCCACTGTGGCGCCGTCTGTGTGGATCATAGTTGAATGCTCGGGGTTCTGGCGGGGACCCCAGGAAGTCGGAAGGCTTGTCTCCGTCCGTGCAGAACACACACTGCTCCCCTGTGCTCCGGTGTCGCCCCCGAAACGCTCGCTCGCTTTGCCCAGAATCAAACGCCCGAGTCTCCGCGAGACTCCAAATAGCATCTGGGGCGAGTGTCGGCCTCGACGAGGGGAGTTGTGTGTGTGGGGGGTTGGGCTGGCACGGGTTCTGTCGCTGCTGTCACCCGGGCCTGACGTCCTGGGTCAGCGCCACCCCTCTCGCATCTATGAACGCCTCACCTCCTTCTCCGTCCATCACTTCCATTCATCACTCGTCTCTGGAGAGGACTTGGCTCCTGACTCGTGACAGCCGGGGAGTGTTTACGAGTGGGAGAGACTCGTCCACGTTTATTTTGCTCTAAACAAGATGAAAAACCCGAGTCGGAACTTTATCTCTCCGTCGAAACGATGGGCCGTGATTGACAGTCGCTCGTCAAAAGTCTACGGGGAGATTTGTGGCGCCCACTGACCCACTGGTCCAGTTCCACAAGTTTTTTCCGGTAAGTTTTTAGAAGCTTCGAAAAAGGGAGGAGTTGAGATGGGACCCGTTCACCTGGTGGTCCCTGAGCACCCGATAATGTGAGCCGAACGGAGGATTACACGAAACGTTATTCTTTACTTAAGCTTTCTGGCTTGTTTACAAATTATAATTTTACTTAAATAATTTTTTCTAGCAAATGTATTTTCTAACATATTTTTTTTGTCATGAATTATTATGTTTTGAAATAGTCTTAATAGTAAATGTGTGTTTCTTTCATCAAATAAAATCGTTTACACTTTAAAATTCAGCTTTTGATTGAATTTAAATTCTCTATTTATTTTTATCACTGTGAATCATTTATATTTGTTTCTTAATTCCATTTTTAAATGGAATTTGTCTTCTCTCAATATATTTGTTTCCTCTCAAATCTAAGTTTGTGTTTTTTATCCTGTTTTTACTTCATTTTCAAATTGAAAAATTGTTCTATAATTTTCTTCTGGTGTCATTTTTTATTTTTATTTAATTTACTTTACACTGATTTTTCTTTTCAATTTATACTTACATTTTAAGACCTTTTTTTTTCTAAATATATTTATTAACAGCCTCAACTTTAAAAGTATTTAAAATGTTTGTACGTCTTTATCAGTTTGCAAATTTGTGTTTATTTATGATATATTTTTAAATAGACGCAAAGGGCACGACAATGACCTCACGTGTGACCTTTCGCGTATTGAACGTTGTGTATTAAATGTTCTGTGCGGCAGAAAAAGGTGAAACAGTTATTAAGGTCTGTTGTGGAACTTTAAAATAATTTGTTTGCTCTTTTGAAAAGTCGAAAACACCATCTACAAAATGTCAAACTCATCAGCGCGATAATTGAATTTGGAGGATCAGCGCAGTTCAGCGGGCGACCACCTGAGGAGGCGCGACACGCTAGCTAGCATGCGCGGGAACTCTTGCCTCAATGTCAGAGTCTAACATTTTTTTTAAAGTCAACAACATCATCAACATTGCCCGATTATTTATTTTCTGAAATATATATTAAATTACATACATTATAATAATTTAATTCAAGGTCATTTACTAAAAAAAACATTAATATAGCATTTTGTTTTTTTCTGTTCTGTTTTTGTACTTTTTACTCACTAAACTTATCTTATTTTTTGTACATTTTGGGACGTACAACAGCAAACTGACAATTTAATTATGTATCAGTTCAAGATTTAAATAAAAAATGGAAGACAAGAAATTTGTGTTTTTTTTTTAATTGTTGTCATAAACGTGTGCGTTTGTACCTGAAATATTGAACATAAACTTGATGAAATAAAAAAAGCTGCAACTTGTAAATCAAAACAAAAAAATTATATTAATCCCTTTAATTCTAGATTACGAAACTGTCAAAAAATACATCAAAGACGAGTCAAAGACATTATGTATCGAGCCAAGATACAAAGATTCAACAAACATTAAGACTGTACTTGACTAGAAATCTCTTGTAATACAAATATTACTCACAAAGTAATGATTGTGTTTTAACATGTTCTCAGTATTATCTTGATCTTTAAAGTATGTACTTTTTTGAGTATTGTTTTGATTGTTTAAGCGCTTTGTGACCCTGGTCTTGAAAAGCGCTATATAAATAAATATTACTTACTTACTTACTTACTTAACATTATTTTCGTAGCACAATATTGAATTTTTTGTTTATCTGGCCATATATACAAAATGTCTTTTGCAAAATATTTTGGCACTTAAAATTTTGATTCATAATTTGGAAACACAAAAAACAATATTCAAGACTTTTTTTTTAAGCTACACAATTTGTATTTGCTGTGCACTAATACAATAAATACACACTTTTCTTGAATTTAGTTATGAAAATTAAAAAAGTTATGTTGAACACAAAAGTTTTTTTCCACAAACTCACTCGCTCGTACGGACACGACACTCCACCGTGTCGCCGAGACGCAACAACAACAACAACCGCGTGACCTCCGGCGCCCCCTTCGGTCTGAGAAACACAAAGGGGAGTAAATTGAGAAAAGTTGATCTTCGAACCACGGTGAGAGACTCTTCAGACGACCGGCACTTCAGCGAAGGCTAATCTGACTCGGGCCCGTCATCCGAACGTCCCGGCGGCCCGGCGTGCCCCCGGTGCCACTTAAGAATCATGGGAAAGAATGTTCTCAACTGCTTTCTGTCTTGATCGTATCTGAGGAAATGGAGGGATGCTGGGTGGATGCCAGCCGAGGAAGGGGGTCGGGCAGACGGGGGCAGTGGGAGTGGAGAGAGGGAGTGAAGGGACGGCACGGAGACAGGGCCGCCCTGGGAACCAGGCGAGGAGTAATCCATCAGAACCTTATCGTGGGTTTTATTGGCGTTGGTGGAAGTTGACAGATCGATGGTTGATGTTTATATTAGCGTCCTCGGAGGGAAAATGAAAATGTTGTTTTTTTAAGAGTTGGAACACGAACCGAGGCGTTTCGAGATGGAAACCAGAGACGAAAACCATCAGGAGCTAAAAATGAGTCTCTTGATGAGAGACTGAAGCCACTGTCTGGGGGTGATGACATCATCAGCGTGAGTTACTGTTGTGGGTTGTTACTGAACGTCATGAGCGAAGTAACAAGAAAGTTGTGTGAAGATGATATTTTGTAATGTGACTGACCTACTTGTTCAGAGATGAACCTGAGCGACGTCATTGGTCAAATATTTTAACCTGGGCGACATGGTTGGTCAAAGGTTTTAACCTGAGCGATGTCATTGGTCAAAAGGATTTAACCTGAGAGACGTCATTGGTCAAAGCTTTTAACCTGATGGACGTCATTGGTCAAAGCTTTTAACCTGATGGACGTCATTGTTCAAAGGTTTTAACCTGAGAGACGTCATTGGTCAAAGGTTTTAACCTGAGCGACGTCATTGGTCAAATATTTTAACCTGGGCGACATGGTTGGTCAAAGGTTTTAACCTGAGCGATGTCATTGGTCAAAAGGATTTAACCTGAGAGGCGTCATTGGTCAAAGCTTTTAACCTGAGAGACGTCATTGGTCAAAGCTTTTAACCTGATGGACGTCATTGTTCAAAAGGTTTTAACCTGATGGACGTCATTGTTCAAAAGGTTTTAACCTGAGAGACGTCATTGGTCAAAGCTTTTAACCTGATGGACGTCATTGTTCAAAAGGTTTTAACCTGATGGACGTCATTGTTCAAAAGGTTTTAACCTGAGGGACGTCATTGGTCAAAGCTTTTAACCTGATGGACGTCATTGTTCAAAAGGTTTTAACCTGATGGACGTCATTGTTCAAAAGGTTTTAACCTGATGGACGTCATTGTTCAAAAGGTTTTAACCTGATGGACGTCATTGGTCAAAGCTTTTAACCTGAGAGACGTCATTGGTCAAAGCTTTTAACCTGAGCGAAGTCATTGGTCAAAAGGTTTTAACCTGAGAGACGTCATTGGTCAAAGGTTTTAACCTGATGGACGTCATTGCTCAAAGGTTTTAACCTGAGAGACGTCATTGGTCAAAGGTTTTAACCTGAGGGACGTCATTGGTCAAAGGTTTTAACCTGAGAGACGTCATTGGTCAAAGGTTTTAACCTGAGCGATGTCATTGCTCAAAAGGTTTTAACCTGATGGACGTCATTGGTCAAAAGGTTTTAACCTGAGGGACGTCATTGGTCGGAAGTTTTAACTTGAGTGACATCATTGGTTACAAGCCCAATCTCATCAGTCATAATTTCAAAGTGAATGATGTCATTGGTCAGAGATGGAAACTGTGCGACGTCATTGGTCAGAATTTCAATGAGAGTGATGTCATAGGTCAGAACTTCAATGTGAATGATGTCATTAGTCAGAGTTGGAAAACTTAGCAACTCATTGGTCAGAATGTCAATGTGAATGATGTCATTGGTCAGAATTTGATGTGAATGATATTATGGTCAGAATTTCAATGAGAGTGATGTCATTTGTCAGAGTTGGAAACTGCGATGTCATTGGTCAGAATTTCAATGTGAGTGATGTCATTAGTCAGAAGTTTAATGTGAGAGTCATCATTGGTCAGAAGTCAAACAGGAGGAACGTCATTGGTCAGAGACAGATATTGAGCGACGTCATTGTTCAAAAGTTGAATGTTACTCATCAGTGGTCGGAGGTGAAAACTGGTCAGAGGTTCACCACAAGCATATAGATCCAGCAGAAGTCTGGAAGAAGGACGGTTTGAAACCGAGACCCGGGCCCTGATGCCACACCAGCCTTCCGCCCACTCACAGAAATAGAGAGGGATTTTAACCGAGGACCTCCTGCACTCTCACGTCTCCATCCTGCGGGAGACGCAGAAGGGCACAGATGGCGAGCGACAGAGTTCTCTCGGAGACATCACGTCCTCGCCGAGTCCCGACCGAAGAAGGCGTCGCGCGAGGCGACCGGCGAGCAGACGTGACTAATCAGCCGAGATAAGAGTCCAGTCAGCAGTTACCATGCCAACAACCTTGGATCTCGTGTTGATATTGGCAACGGGCAGCAGCGACCCGCCGCCAAAAACGCCATTTCCAGCACGCAGATGTACATCTGCCCACATCAGTCTCCGTAATGTGACACGACCCGGCGACTGGCGGCGTGAGGCGGTTACCAAGTCAGCGTCGGAGGAAGAGACTCAGAAGAGGGAAATGTATACTCGGTTTTCAACGACTTTTTCTTTTGCTTTTATGGCTAGTTCACATTATTACTCGTTGTTTTTAATGGTTCATGCTATTCTTATTGTTGTTTATTTGCATTTCATCCGTTTCTGTTTCTTTACTCAAATATCATCATCATTGTTTTTGGTTGCTTTTGAGTATTTTTTAAAGCTTTCAAATGTTTCTGAACCACCTCAATGCAGGCAGATTTGTTTCCTTATTATTCTGTTTTGTAAAAATCAATCAATAAAAAATCAAAAAATCAATCAAATAAACGTTGTGTGAGTCAAAAAGTGGAAAAAAAATCCACCAATGAAAAGAAAGTTGTTTTAATCAAAACCTCCGACCAATGATGTCGCTCAGGTTAAAACCTTTGACCAATTAGGTCGCTCAGGTTAAAACTTCCGACCAATGACTGCGCTCAGATTAAAAACCTTTGACCAATGACGTCGCTCAGGTTAAAACTTCCGACCAATGACGTTACTCAGTTTAAAACCTTTGACCAATTAGGTCGCTCAGGTTAAAACTTCCGACCAATGACGTCGCTCAGGTTAAAACTTCCGACCAATTACGTCGCTCAGGTTAAATTGAACATTCTTTCAATAATAGTTTTTATTAAAAACACTATCGTTAATCAAAAAAACATATTTTTTAAACCATATTCTTTAATTGAAGTATTTTTTTGTGTGTGTTTGGGTCATTTTATAGTCATATAGTATTTGGTCTTAATTTTGTGTTAAAAAAAATGTTATTAATAAAAAAATGAAGTCACAAACTCCTTAAAACTCATCCATTTTAACATGTTTAGAAAAGTTGAATTAAAAGTGAATTTATAGTTTAAAAAAAAATTAATTAATGAACAAAAAAAAGTTCACTTAAATTTAAAAAAGTGGTTTAAATAAAAAAATAAGCTTAAAACTTAAAGACAAACTTAAAAAAAAAATAAAAAAACAGGTTTGTCAGTCAAAAAGAATGTCCAATCAAAATAAAATCCATCCATTAAAAATTCATTTGTTTTAATATATATTTTCTTTTGATATAAAGAAACAAAAAAAGCTCCATACAGCTCATCCATTTCAACACGTTTAGAAAAGTTGAAGTGAATTAAATCAAATAAAAATGCAATTAAAAAAAAAAGTTTGAACATTTTTGTCTTTGTTAAAAAGGTAAAATTATTATGTTTGGACCATATCCTTTGTCAGACATTTATGTCTCAATTATTCAACCCCCTTGAATCATCCGGAAAAACGTTTCTTTCTTTGAATAATAAAGAAACAAATCTCCGGCTCGTCCATCTGAACGAGTTAAAAGTTGAAGTGACGTGTGCAAACGTTAGAGGTCACCTTGATGTCATTCACAAAATTGTTCTCCGGTTTCTTCGACGTCCTCGACGCGCTCAGATCTCAGCGAACATTTATTAAGTTAACCCGCGTGTTTGTGCGACTCTATCAGAACCAGATCCTGGATCAGATGTCCAGCAGTCTTGGCCCCCCGGTCACGTCAGCTCCCAGCGCGTCAGGTTGTGTCAAAACTTGTGTGTGTGTGTGTGTGTAGATGTGTGTTTATGTGTGTGTGTGAAGTTTCCTCTGGTGGTCCGTTGCTCGGCGTGTTTCGGGACTAAAAGCATTTGTCTGCTCTCTTATCTGATTCTTGTCGACGTCGTATCATAATAACTTGTAATCTGATCTGAGAGCTGCGGAGTGACGAGCGGCAACTTCCACTGACGAGTGGGTTATTGTCATCGCTGTGACGAGTGACAGAGAATCTCATCGTGTTTACACTAAAAGAAACTCAACACTTTCTCGCCTTTTCATTAGATTTATACTTTAAAAAGATGAGCTGCCGGACGACACGAGGGGGAAACTAAGAGGAAAGAAAATATATATACATTTGAATATGTTCTAAATTAAGAAACTAAATATGTATTATTAATCATAACATAAAAATGAAATGTGGTTTTTAATAAAAGTCAAGATGGATTAAATAAAAATAAGACCTTGAAATAGGAAGAGGATGGTTTATAAAAATGTGTCCAGAGGTTGAGGAAGTGATAGAAACAGCTTCATAAACATGTCAGAAAGGATAGAAGATTTAGCAATAAAAGAAGAAAAAAAAGATTAAAAAGCCAAACATTATCTTCCATCACTTTTGTGAAGCAGGTCAAGGGGGCAGCAGCCGAGACAAAGACTTCCAGACTTTTCTCTCAAAATAAACGTCTTCCAGCTCCTTTATTATGTGTGTGTGTGCTTGACAGTATGAATGTGTGCATTTGTGTGTGCATTCATGTGTGTGTGTGTCCGGTTGACATTTTGTGTGCTTGCATGTGTGTGTGTTTGCCTGACTGTTTGTGTGTGTATATGAACTTGTGTGGGTGTTTGCATGTTTATGTGTGGGTTTTGCTTGAGTGGTTTTGACTGTGTTTGCATGTGTGTATTACAGTGTGTGTATATGTATTAGTGTGTATGTTTACATGTGACTGTTTGAATGTGTTTTTTTCTGGGTGTGTTTGTGTGTGTGTTTGAAAGAGCTTTTTTCATGTATCTATTAATGTGTGTGTATAAGTATTAGTTTGCATGGGTGTTTACATATGTCTGTAGTCTGAGTGTGTTTAGGTGTGTAGTTGCATGATATGATATTGTGA